>NC_092088.1:84860918-84980918 GCF_045679555.1 Salvelinus alpinus | reverse complement strand
CCCACACCACACAAACTTCTACAACCACCACTTCCACCCTCACCCCCTCAAACTCAATGACAACTCAGTGTTACCCCACTCACTCCCGTGTCATAACATTTGGGCTTCAGCCCCAGAGGGGAATACAAGGATCACTCACCTGTCCTCTAAACTGACCCCTAGATCCTATACCTATATCCTATATCATTGTGGAGATCTGAGACGAATTGACAGTTGTAAGCAATATATAAATAGCTCCACCTTACCCTCTGATAGGTTTGTTGTAAGTTTCACCAAGTTTTCAATACCAAGGAAAAGCTCTTGGATTTCCACAAGTGCATAGGGCGTAGGGTCTAGGGGACGATCTGGAATTGGACCACCTCCATCATCTTGTACGGTATGACAGCCTCAGGGTCTCTTGTTATCATCTTCTACTAGTTTATTATATTCACTCTTATTTATTTTGTCACATATAGTATACCTGTTACATACAAGTATTGTATTGCATGGCTCATAATCTTCATAGCCGCCCAATTTACATGTTACCCAATGCATGCATGGGATTACACCAAATCTATATATCATTGTGCAATTTTGAATCAAAATAGATAGATAGATCTTAGCTACCTCATGTTTGTAAGATAGCAACCCTTGTTACCTGTGTTAAGGGTGTCACATTGTACTGTTGTTATCAGAAAATACTATGTTATTATTTCAATACTATATACTCTATGTTTCATTCAGTACAGTATTATGAATATTGTATATGGGCCAATAGGATGAAAACATATATGTACTGTGAGTGTTAATCCGCAAACCGTCGTTCATGATAATAACAATGTTTAGTTGAATAAATGAGTAAATTATCAAAATTAAACTGAATAAAAATCATTGCAACTCGTTCACTTTATCCACAACCGCTACAACTAATTAAAGTTACTTGACATTCTGAATAATATAAAGCATTTTTATTAAGACACTGTCTAATATACATTGAACTAAAATATAAACACACCATCCGACAATTTCAAAGTTTTTACTGAGTGACAGTTCATGTAAGGAAATCAGTCGTTTTAAATCAATTCATTAGGGCCTAATCTATGGATTTTACATAACTGGGAACACAGATTTACATCTGTTGGTCACAGATACCTTCAACAAAAAAAAAGGTAGGAGTGTGGATCAGAAAAACAGTCAGTATCTGGTGTGACCATTGTTAGGTTCTAATTCTCAGAGTAAAACACTCAACGGACATTATGAAAGCTTAACCAAGTTTATTCTGCCCAGAGGGTCAATACAGCTGCATTCAGACAACACATGTTTCCACCACCACAAATATACAGTTGAAGTCGGAAGTTTACATACACTTAGGTTGGAGTCATTAAAACTCATTTTTCAACCACTCCACAAATTTCCTTGACATCACGGGAAAATCTAAAGAAATCAGCGAAAACCTCAGAAAAAAATTGTAGACCGCCACGAGTCTGGTTCATCCTTGGGAGCAATTTCCAAACACCTGAAGGTACCACGTTCATCTGTACAAACAATAGTACGCAAGTATAAACACAATTGGACCACGCAGCCATCATACCGCTCAGGAAGGAGACACGTGCTGTCTCCTAGAGATGAACCTTACTTTGGTGCGAAAAATGCAAATCAATCCCAGAACAACAGCAAAGAACCTTGTGACGAAGCTGGAGGAAACAGGTACAAAAGTATCTATATCCACAGTAAAATTAGTCCTATATCGACATAACCTGAAAGGCCGCTCAACAAGGAAGAAGCCACTGCTCCAAAACCGCCATAAAAAAAGCCAGACTACGGTTTGCAACTGCACATGGGGACAAATATCGTACTTTTTGGAGAAATGTCCTCTGGTCTCATAAAACAAAAATAGAACTGTTTGGCCGTAATGACCATCTTTATGTTTGGAGGAAAAAAAGGGGACGCTTGCAAGCTGAAGAACACCATCCCAACCGTGAAGCACGGGGTGGAAGCATCATGTTGTGGGGGTGCTTTGCTGCAGGAGGGTCTGGTGCACTTCACAAAATAGATGGCTACATGAGGCAGGAAAATTATGTGGATATATTGAAGCAACATCTCAAGACATCAGTCAGGAAGTTAAAGCTTGGGGTCAAATGGGTCTTCCAAGTGGACAATGACTCCAAGGATACTTCCAAAGTGGCAAAATGGCTTAAGGACATTTTTGTTCTTGGAGTGGCATTCACAAATCCCTGACCTCAATCCTATAGAAAATTTGTTGGCAGAACTGAAAAAGCTTGTGCGAGCAAGGAGGCCTACAAACCTGACTCAGTTACACCAGCTCTGTCAGGAGGAATGGCCCGAAATTTACCCAACTTATTTAGGGAAGCTTGTGGAAGGCTACCCGAAATGTTTGATCCAAGTTAAACAATTTAAAGGCAATGCTACCAAATACTTATTGAGTGTATGTAAACGTCTGACCCACTTTGAATGTGATGAAAGAAAGAAATGCTGAAATAAATCATTCTCTCTATTATTATTCTGAAATTTCACAATCTTAAAATAAAGTGGTGATCCTAACTGACCTAAGAGAGGGGATTTCTACTAGGATTAAATGTCAGGAATTGTGAAAAACTGAGTTTAAATGTATTTGGCTAAGGTGTATGTTAACTTCCGACTTCAATGGTATATACTCCAATTTAGGCACTCCCCCTTCTCTCCAATCCCGACATATTTTATGGTTTGACAGGAAGACCAAGTAATAGGGTAAAAGTAATAGTAATAAACCATAATTTCTCCCTTAAGTGGATCTGACCTCAACCTCTCATTTGCCTAATCCATCGATGTCCATCTGTATCCCCTATAGCAATCCTGTCACTTCCTCCTGTCCACCCAACACATTCCAAAGCCATCTGGCTACAGATAACAATTAACTTCCAATGTAAAAACCAGTCTCTATCGCTCCTTAGATATGTTCCAAGTTTAACTCAGAATCCAACACCACCATTTGCCTCAGGCCATTGATTGCGGCCTGTGGAATGTTGTCCCACTCCTCTTCAATGGCTGTGTAAAGTTGCTGGATGTTGGCGGGAACTGGAACATGCTGTCGTGCACGCCAGTATGCATGCCATGGAAGAACTGTGACATTTTCAGCTTCCAGGAATTGTGTACATGTCCTTGTGACATGGGGCCATGCATTATCATGCTGAAACATGAGGTGATGGTGGTGGATGAATGGCAATAAAATGGGCCTCAGGATCTCATCACGGTTCCTCGGTGCAATCAAATAGCCATCGATAAAATGCAATTGTGTTTGTTGTCCTTAGCATATGCCTACCCATACCATAACCCCACCGACTCAATGGGGCACTCTGTTCACAATATTGACATCAGCAAACCGCTCGCCCACTCAACGCCAAACAAGCTGTCTGCCATATGCCCGGTATAGTTGAAACTGGGATTCATTATTTAAGAGCACACTTCTCCAGCCTGCCATTAGCCATCGAAGGTGAGAATTTTCCCACTGAAGTCGGTTACAACGCCGAACTGCAGTCAGGTCAAGACGCTGGTGAGGACAATGAGCACGCAGATGAGCTTCGTTGTGCACAAATTTAATTACATCCCTGTTAGTGAGCATTTCTTCTTTGCCAAATTAATCCACCCACATGACAGGTGTGGCATATCAATAAGCTGATTAAACAGTAATCATTACACAGGTGCACCTTGTGCTGGGGACAACAAAAGGCCTCTCTAAAATGTGCAGTTTTGTCACACAACACAATGCCACAGATGTCTCAAGTTTTGAGGGAGCGTGCGATTGGCATACTGACTGCAGGAATGTCCACCAGAGCTGTTGCCAGATAATTTAATGTTAATTTATCTACCATAAGCCGCCTCCAACGTCAATTTAGAGAATTTGGCCTAATGTCCAACCGGTCTCACAACCGCAGACCACGTGTAACCACACCGTTCCAGGACTTCCACTTCCGGCATCTTCACCTGAAGGATCATCTGAGACCAGCCACCTGGACTGCTGATGAAACTGTGCGTTTGCACAACCAAGCATTTCTGCACAAATTGTAAGAAACATCTCAGGGAGAGACAAGCTTTTCGTGTGTATGGAACATTTCTGGGATCTTTTATTGCAGTTCATGAAACATGGGACCAACGCTTTACATGTTACGTTAATATTTTTGTTCAGTGTACTTAGAGGTGAAGTAAAATTGTGTCATTTTAACTTCATACTTGAGAATTGAAATATGCAATAGTGCATTTTCTAATAAGCCTAACGAATTTGAAATCAACCATGATCACCATTGTAACAACATGTATCATAATCAAAGAAAATCTCAGTCTTAATCTCAGCATAACCTCTACCGATTCACCCTCCCGGATCCGGGATCCTCCTCATCAGAAACGCTGACTAGCATAGCCTAGCCTTGCGCCACAGGGATATCATATAATATAATTTCATGAAATCACAAGTCTAATACAGCAAATGAAAGATAAACATCTTGTGAATCCAGCCAACATGTCCGATTTTAAAAATGTTTTACAGCGAAAACACAATATATATTTATGTTAGCTCACCACAATAGCCAAACACACAACGCCATGTTTTCACCGCAAACATAGCTTTCACAAAACCCACAAATAGAGATAAAATTAATCACTAACCTTTGAACAACTTCATCAGATGACAGTCTTATAACATCATGTTATACAATACATTTATGTTTTGTTCGAAAATGTGCATATTTATAGCTACAAATCCTGGTTTTACATTGTGAATACGGCGCCATAATGCACCAAATTGTCCGGAGAAATTTTGGACAGTCACGTAATCTAACCAAAAAAATTATCATAAACTTTACAAAAAAAGACATGTTGTACAGCAAATGAAAGATACACTGGTTCTTAATGCAACCGCTGTGTTAGATTTAAAAAAAATACTTTAGTACAAAGTACAGCATGCAATATTCTGAGACAGCGCCCAGCCATTCTCCGCCATGTTGGAGCCAACATATTCCACAAAAATACGAAATAACATCATAAATATTCTCTTACCTTTGATGATCTTCCATCAGAATGTAGTGCAAGGAGTCCTAGTTCCACAATAAATCGTTGTTTTGTTTTAGAATGTCCATTTCTTCTGTCGAATTAGCAACTTTGGCTAGCATAGTGGAGCGCACATGTCCATGAACTCTTGGCGCATGGAACGAAAAATTCCAAAAGTCACAATAAACGTTGAATAAACTGGTCAAACTCAGTTGAAAATCCATCTTTATGATGTTTTTCTCATATGTATCCAATAAAGTCCAAGACGGAGCATTTCGTCGTGTATACCTAACGCATTTCAGAAGACAATGTGGTGTTCCCTGGTGCGCGGCTAAATACTGCCAATAGGGCGGACCTGTCACTCCAAAAGCTCTCATTCGGTCTCACATCAAGCTAGACACCCCATTCAACATTCTACTGCCTGTTGACATCTAGTGGAAGGCGTATGAAGTGCATACAGATCCATAAATATAAGGCAATTGAATAGGCAAGCCCTGACACAGAGACCCATTTTCAGAATGTTCACTTCCTGTTTGGAAGTTTGCTGCCAAATTAGTTATGTTTTACTCACAGATATAATTCAAACAGTTTTAGAAACTTCAGAGTGTTTTCTATCCAATAGTAATAATAATATGCATATCGTATGATCTAGAACAGAGTACGAGGCCGTTTTAATTTGGGCACGATTTTTTCCCAAAGTGAAAACAGCGCCACCTATTTCCAAGAGGATAACAACCAAACCATGCTACATAACTCCGGTTAACATCCATGCCAACCCTGTGTCATACCATTTGCATAAACTCTCCCATTAACACAGCTTACATAGGGGTTGACAGACATAACATAACAAACTGGCTGACAGATGACATACAACTCTTGCTGACAGACTGCATTACAGACTGGCTGACAGTTGGCATAACAAAATGGCTGACAGATGACATAACAGACTGGCTGACAGGTGACATAAGAGACATGGGAAGACAGACAGACAGACAGACAGACAGACAGACAGACAGACAGACAGACAGACAGACAGACAGACAGATAGACAGACAGACAGACAGAAAGAGGCTAAGATCAGTTTCCTGACCTGTTACACATTGTTGGCCAATGTTAATAGCTGCTGATGATCTTTACTCTTTTTTTCTACATAACTTTTTCCCCTCAATGGATTGTCTATCTCCGAAATACTAAAGACAACGGCAGTTTTCAGACCATCCACAAGAGAAAAATGCCAGATTATCTCAGATCCGGGTTTCCTACCACTTTATTTAACCTCGGCTACATTTCCGTTTTCTTTATCTTCCCATGCAAATAACAGAAACACACATCTACTCTCCCTTGAAATGATTGAAGCCTCTGAATGGTTAGTCTCTCCCATTTTCTAATTCTCTGAATGGACACACCTTTTTCTACTTTTGACCACAGTGCCAATCGCTGGTCTTTCTTTTTGACTCAAGACCGTGGTGCTATAACAAGCGATTGAAAAGAAAAACTTTGAAAACGTATGTCCCTCAGCCATTTGAGTCCTGAAATTCAGTATGTTGGTCCTTCTCCTTACAAGAAACAATACCTCAAGGACCCATAAAGTCCACCTGAAGGGGTTTTCCACCATTTAGAATTTTCGGAAAAACACTTAAAACACTAGTCCTCTGGCAACAAATGACTGATTTGCAGGAAATTTGACATCTGGTTTAAAGTACCAGTCTAAAGTTTGGACAAACCTACTCATTCCAGTGTTTTTCTTTATTTTTACTATTTTCTACATTGTAGAATAATAGTGAATACATCAAAACTATGAAAGAACACATATGGAATCATGTAGTAACCAAAAAAAGTAGCCACCCTTTGCCTTGATGACAACTTTGCACACTTGGCATTCTCTCAACCAGCTTCACCTGAAATTCTTTTCCAACAGTCTTGAAGGAGTTCCCACATATGCTGAGCGCTTGTTGGCTGTTTTCCTTCACTCTGCGGTCCAACTCATCCTAAACCATCTCAATTGGTTTGAGGTCGGGTGAGTGTGGAGGTCAGGTCATCTGATGCAGCACTCCATCACTCTCCTTCTTGGTCAAATACCCCTTACACAGCCTGGAGGTGTGTTGGGTCATTGTCCTGTTGAAACACAAATGATTGTCCCACTAAGCGCAAACTAGATGGGATGGCATATCGCTGCAGAATGCTGTGCAGTTAAGTGTGCCTTGAATTCTAAATATATCACAGACAGTGTCACCAGCAAAGTACCCCCACACCATCACACCTCCTCCTCCATGCTTCACGGTGGGAACCACACATGCGGAGATCATCCATTCATCTACTCTGCATCTCACCTACTCTGCGTCTTTTTTGGTTGAAACCAAAAATCTCCAATTAGGACTCATCAGAACAGTTTCTTGGCCCAAGCAAGTCTCTTCTTCCCTTTGGTGTCCTTTAGTAGTGGTTTCTTTGCAGCAATTTGGCAATGAAAGCCTGATTCACACAGTCTCCTCTGAACAGTTGATGTTGAGATGTGTCCTTTACTTGAACAGTGAAGCATTTATTTGGGCTGCAAGTTCTGAGTCTGGTTACTCTAATGAACTTATCCTCTGCAGCAGAGGTAACTCTGGGTCTTCCATTCCTTTGTCGGTCCACATGAGAGCCGGTTTCATCATTGCGCTTGATGCTTTTTTGAAATTGCACTGGAGGAAACTCTCAAAGTTCTTGAAATTATCCAGATTGACTGACCTTCATGTCTTAAAGTAATGATGGACTGTCATTTGTCTTTGCTTATTCGAGCTGTCCTTGCCATAATACGGACTTGGTCTTTTACCAAATAGGGCTATCTTCTGAATACCAACTCTACCTTGTCACAACACAACTGATTTGGTCAAACACATTAAGAAGGAAAGACATTCCACAAACTAACTTTTAACAAGGCTCACCTGACAGTTGAAATGCATTCCAGGTGACTACCTCATGAAGCTGTTTGAGAGAATGCCAAGAGAGTGCAATGCTGTCAGGTTGGCTACTTTGAAGAATCTCAAATATAATATATTTTGATTTGTTTAACACTTTTTTGGTTACTACATGATTCCATGTGTTATTTCATAGTGTTGATGTCTTCACTAATATTCTACAGTGTAGAAAATAGTACGAATAAATAAAAACCTTTGAATGTGTAGGTTTGTCCAAACTTTTGACTGGTACGGTATATGGACCAAGGCCTCTCATCACACTGTTTTCCAGAATAGTGTGTCAAACATCATGGCGTCTACTGACCAATTAACATTCACATGGGCACATAAATGACTGGATATTTGTTTTGTAACACAACTTGGCACACATGTTGAAAACAATGTAAGACTCAATATTTCCAAGCATATCGACCACACAGTGGCGCTATGATTCGGAGTGATGAAATGTGGCACACCTGCTCAAAGATATGAGTCTAGCTAACCTGTAAAGTATGATTGAGTTTGATCACACTGTGGCATTGTTGGACAGGAAAAAACATGAATCTAAGCTCATTGGCTCATAGCGACCATATTGTTGCATCTAGAGTCTTGTAAAATAGTGTATTTGAAGACGTGCATCCATACATGCTATATACCAGATGTGGATTTGGTGTCGATGGGTCCAGCGGTTCTGAAGAAGGAGGTGTTTAAAGTAGTCAACATCATTAAAAATGATCTAAAATACATCAAAAGCATATTATATTGCATGATCAGTTTGATTTTGAGATCTGATTTGATAAGAGTGGTAAGGAATACAGAAGTAGCTCATCCTAGGAAGATGTGTTCAATGTGTCCTGATGGTGGCACAGTGGGCCCACAGCTGAACCTCATCTATACTGCTGACAGATTTAACAATATTTGTTGTTTCCTAAAAATAGTGGTGAGATTGAAAAAGTAACATAAATATGAAGATCAATCAGCAAGAGTACCTTAACTCACTAAAACTAATGACAATCTCATAACAACTGTGTGTATATGTGTGTACAGGGTTTCTTTGTGTAAAGTGTTTGTGTGTGAGAGCAAGACACATAGAGAGAGACACAGAGAGAGAGACACAGAGTGAGAGGCATAGGGAGAGAGACACATATGAAGAGAGAGAAAGACAGACAGAGAGAGACATATAGACATACAGAGAGACAGAGACAGAGAGAGAGACAGAGAGAGAGACAGAGAGAGAGACAGAGAGAGAGAGACAGAGAGAGAGACATAGAGAGAGAGAGAGACAGAGAGAGAGACATACAGAGAGAGAGAGACATACAGAGAGAGACATATATACATACAGAGAGACAGAGACAGAGAGAGAGACAGAGAGAGAGACATACAGAGAGAGAGAGATACAGAGAGAGACATATAGACATACAGAGAGAGAGAGAGACATACAGAGACACAGAGAGAGACATATAGACATACAGAGAGACAGAGAGAGAGACATACAGAGAGACAGAGAGAGAGAGATGCATACAGAGAGAGAGAGAGACAGAGAGAGAGCCATACAGAGAGACATAGAGAGACACAGAGAGAGACATACAAACATACAGAGATACAGAGAGAGAGAGACAGAGAGACATAGAGAGACACAGAGAGAGACATACAGACATACAGAGAGACATAGAGAGAGAGACATACAGAGAGACAGAGAGAGAGAGAGAGACAGAGAGAGAGACAGAGAGAGAGACATAGAGACAGAGACAGATAGAGAGACAGAGAGAGAGACAGAGAGAGAGACAGAGAGAGAGACATAGAGACAGAGACAGAGAGAGAGACAGAGAGAGAGACAGAGAGAGAGACATACAGAGAGACATAGAGACAGATACAGAGAGAGAGATAGAGAGAGAGAGAGAGAGAGAGAGAGACAGAGAGAGAGAGAGAGACAGAGAGAGAGACATACAGAGAGACATAGAGACAGAGACACAGAGAGAGACAGAGAGAGACACAGAGAGAGAGAGAGAGAGAGAGAGAGAGAGAGAGAGAGAGAGAGAGAGAGAGAGAGAGAGAGAGAGAGAGAGAGAGAGAGACAGAGAGAGAGACATACAGAGAGACATAGAGAGACACAGAGAGAGAGACATACAGAGAGAGAGAGAGACAGAGAGAGACATATAGACATACAGAGAGAGAGAGAGACACAGAGAGAGACATATAGACATACAGAGAGACAGAGAGAGATACATACAGAGAGACAGAGAGAGAGAGAGACATACAGAGAGATAGACATACAGAGAGACAGAGAGACATAGAGAGACACAGAGAGAGACATATAGACATACAGAGAGACAGAGAGAGAGACATACAGAGAGACAGAGAGAGAGAGATACATACAGAGAGAGAGACATACAGAGAGACAGAGAGACAGAGAGAGAGAGACATACAGACATACAGAGAGACAGAGAGAGAGAGACAGAGAGACATAGAGAGACACAGAGAGAGACATACAGACATACAGAGAGACAGAGAGAGAGAGACATACAGAGAGACAGAGAGAGAGAACAGAGAGAGAGAGAGAGACAGAGAGAGAGACAGAGAGAGAGACAGAGAGAGAGACAGAGAGAGACAGAGAGAGAGACAGAGAGAGAGACAGAGAGAGAGACAGAGAGAGAGACATACAGAGAGACATAGAGACAGAGACAGAGAGAGAGATAGAGAGAGACACAGAGAGACAGAGATAGACACAGAGAGAGACAAAGAGAGACACAGAGAGAGAGAGAGAGAGAGAGAGAGAGAGAGAGAGAGATACATACAGAGAGACATAGAGAGACACAGAGAGAGAGACATACAGAGAGAGAGAGAGACATATAGACATACAGAGAGAGAGAGAGACACAGAGAGAGACATATATACATACAGAGAGACAGAGAGAGATACATACAGATAGACAGAGAGAGAGAGAGACATACAGAGAGAGAGACATACAGAGAGACAGAGAGACAGAGACATACAGACATACAGAGAGACAGAGAGAGAGAGACAGAGAGACATAGAGAGACACAGAGAGAGACATACAGACATACAGAGAGACAGAGAGAGAGAGACATACAGAGAGACAGAGAGAGAGAACAGAGAGAGAGAGAGAGACAGAGAGAGAGACAGAGAGAGAGACAGAGAGAGAGACAGAGAGAGACAGAGAGAGAGACAGAGAGAGAGACATAGAGACAGAGACAGAGAGACAGAGAGAGAGACAGAGAGAGAGACATACAGAGAGACATAGAGACAGAGACAGAGAGAGAGATAGAGAGAGACACAGAGAGACAGAGAGACATAGTTGTCCCCCTAGGCACAACTATGACAACATAACCAACAAAAACGGGTCACAACTCCTGCAGCTCTGTCGCACGCTGGGTATGTACATAGTCAATGGTAGGCTTCGAGGGGACTCCTATGGTAGGTTCACCTATAGCTCATCTCTTGGCAGTAGCACTGTAGACTACTTTATCACTGACCTCAACCCAGAGTCTCTCAGAGCGTTCACAGTCAGCCCACTGACACCCCTATCAGACCACAGCAAAATCACAGTCTACTTGAACAGAGCAATACTCAATCATAAGGCATCAAAGCCAAAGGAACTGAGTAACATTAAGAAATGCTATAGATGGAAGGAATGCAGTTTGGAAACCTACCAAAAAACAATTAGGCAACAGCAAATTCAATCCCTTTTAGACAACTTCCTGGGTAAAATGTTCCACTGCAATAGTGAAGGTGTAAACTTGGCAGTAGAAAATCTTAACAGTATATTTGACCTCTCAGCTTCCCTATCAAATCTAAAAATCTCAAATAGAAAACCGAAGAAAATGAACAACAATGACAAATGGTTTGATAAAGAATGCAAAAATCTAAGAAATAAATTGAGGAACCTGTCCAACCAAAAACATAGAGACCCGGAAAACCTGAGTCTACGCCTTCACTATGGCGAATCACTAAAACAATACAGAAATACACTACGGAAAAAGAAGGAATAGCACGTCAGAAATCAGCTCAATGTAATTGAAGACTCCATAGACTCTAACCAATTCTGGGAAAATTGGAAAACACTAAACAAACAACAACACGAAGAATTATCTATCCAAAATGGAGATGTATGGGTAAACCACTTCTCCAATCTTTTTGGCTCTATAACAAAGAATAAAGAACAAAAACATATACATGATCAAATACAAATCCTAGAATCAACTATTAAAGACTACCAGAACCCATTGGATTCTCCAATTACCTTGAATGAGTTACAGGACAAAATAAAAACCCTCAAAACCAAAAAGGCCTGTGGTGTTGATGGTATCCTTAATGAAATGATCAAATATACAGACAACAAATTCCAATTGGCTATACTAAAACTCTTTAACATCGTCCTTAGCTCTGGCATCTTCCCCAATATTTGGAACCAAGGACTGATCACCCCAATCCACAAAAGTGGAGACAAATTTGACCCCAATAACTACCGTGGAATATGCGTCAACAGTAACCTTGGGAAAATACTCTGCATTATCATTAACAGCAGACTCGTACATTTCCTCAATGAAAACAATGTACTGAGCAAATGTCAAATTGGCTTTTTACCAAATTACCGTACAACAGACCATGTATTCACCCTACACACCCTAATTGACAACCAAACAAACCAAAACAAAGGCAAAGTCTTCTCATGCTTTGTTGATTTCAAAAAAGCCTTCGACTCAATTTGGCATGAGGGTCTGCTATACAAATTGATGGAAAGTGGTGTTGGGGGTAAAACATACGACATTATAAAATCCATGTACACAAACAACAAGTGTGCGGTTAAAATTGGCAAAAAACACACACATTTCTTCACACAGGGTCGTGGGGTGAGACAGGGATGCAGCTTAAGCCCCACCCTCTTCAACATATATATCAACGAATTGGCGCGGGCACTAGAACAGTCTGCAGCACCCGGTCTCACCCTACTAGAATCCGAAGTCAAATGTCTACTGTTTGCTGATGATCTGGTGCTTCTGTCACCAACCAAGGAGGGCCTACAGCAGCACCTAGATCTTCTGCACAGATTCTGTCAGACCTGGGCCCTGACAGTAAATCTCAGTAAGACCAAAATAATGGTGTTCCAAAAAAGGTCCAGTCACCAGGACCACAAATTCCATCTAGACACCGTTGCCCTAGAGCACACAAAAAACTATACATACCTCGGCCTAAACATCAGCACCACAGGTAACTTCCACAAAGCTGTGAACGATCTGAGAGACAAGGCAAGAAGGGCCTTCTATGCCATCAAAAGGAACATAAATTTCAACATACCAATTAGGATCTGGCTAAAAATACTTGAATCAGTCATAGAGCCCATTGCCCTTTATGGTTGTGAGGTCTGGGGTCCGCTCACCAACCAAGATTTCACAAAATGGGACAAACACCAAATTGAGACTCTGCATGCAGAATTCTGCAAAAATATCCTCCGTGTACAACGTAGAACACCAAATAATGCATGCAGAGCAGAATTAGGCCGATACCCACTAATTATCAAAATCCAGAAAAGAGCCGTTAAATTCTACAACCACCTAAAAGGAAGCGATTCCCAAACCTTCCATAACAAAGCCATCACCTACAGAGAGATGAACCTGGAGAAGAGTCCCCTAAGCAAGCTGGTCCTAGGGCTCTGTTCACAAACACAAACACACCCCACAGAGCCCCAGGACAACAGCACAATTAGACCCAACCAAATCATGAGAAAACAAAAAGATAATTACTTGACACATTGGAAAGAATTAACAAAAAAACAGAGCAAACTAGAATGCTATTTGGCCCTAAACAGAGAGTACACAGTGGCAGAATACCTGACCACTGTGACTGACCCAAACTTAAGGAAAGCTTTGACTATGTACAGACTCAGTGAGCATAGCCTTGCTATTGAGAAAGGCCGCCGTAGGCAGACATGGCTCTCAAGAGAAGACAGGCTATGTGCACACTGCCCACAAAATGAGGTGGAAACTGAGCTGCACTTCCTAACCTCCTGCCCAATGTATGACCATATTAGAGAGACATATTTCCCTCAGATTACACAGATCCACAAAGAATTCGAAAACAAATCCAATTTTGATAAACTCCCATATCTACTGGGTGAAATTCCACAGTGTGCCATCACAGCAGCAAGATTTGTGACCTGTTGCCACAAGAAAAGGGCAACCAGTGAAGAACAAACACCACTGTAAATACAACCCATATTTATGTTTATTTATTTTAACTTGTGTGCTTTAACCATTTGTACATTGTTACAACACTGCATATATATAATATGACATTTGTAATGTCTTTATTGTTTTGAAACTTCTGTATGTGTAATGTTTACTGTTCATTTTTATTGTTTATTTGACTTTTGTATATTACCTACCTCACTTGCTTTGGCAATGTTAAC
Organism: Salvelinus alpinus; assembly: GCF_045679555.1. NCBI lineage: Eukaryota > Metazoa > Chordata > Actinopteri > Salmoniformes > Salmonidae > Salvelinus > Salvelinus alpinus. The sequence goes on along the minus strand of NC_092088.1, from coordinate 84,966,539 downwards.
ACATGTTTCCCATGCCAATAAAGCCCCTTGAATTGAATTGAATTGAATTGACAGAGATAGACACAGAGAGAGACAGAGAGAGACACAGAGAGAGAGAGAGAGAGACAGAGAGAGAGACAGAGAGAGAGACATACAGAGAGACATAGAGAGACACAGAGAGAGACACAGAGAGAGAGAGAGAGAGAGAGAGAGAGACATACATACATACATAGAGACAGAGAGACAGAGAGAGAGACATACAGAGAGACATAGAGAGAGAGAGAGAGAGAGAGAGAGAGAGAGAGAGAGAGAGAGAGAGAGAGAGAGAGAGAGAGAGAGAGAGAGAGAGAGAGAGAGAGAGAGAGAGAGAGAGAGAGAGAGAGAGAGAGAGAGAGAGAGAGAGAGAGAGAGAGAGACACAGAGAGAGAGAGAGAGAGACAGAGAGAGAGACATACAGAGAGACAGAGAGAGACACAGAGAGAGACAGAGAGAGACACAGAGAGAGAGAGAGAGAGAGAGAGAGAGAGAGAGAGAGAGAGAGAGAGAGAGAGAGAGAGAGAGAGAGAGAGAGAGAGAGAGAGACAGAGAGAGAGAGACACAGAGAGAGACAGAGAGAGAGACAGGGAGAGAGACAGGGAGAGAGACATACAGAGACACAGAGAGAGACAGAGAGATATTTGCACATTGTTACAACACGGTATATATATAAATGATATGACATTTGTAATGTCTTTATTGTTTTGGAACTTCTATGGGTGTAATGTTTACTGTTCATTTTTTATTGTTTATTTCACTTTCGTATATTATCTACTTCACTTCACTTGTTTCCCATGCCAATAAAGCCCCTTGAATTGAATTAAATGTAATTGAGAGAGACAGAGAGAGACACCGAGAGAGACACCGAGAGAGATACAGATAGAGAGAGAGAGAGAGAGAGAGAGAGAGAGAGAGAGAGAGAGAGAGAGAGAGAGAGAGAGAGAGAGAGAGAGAGAGAGAGAGAGGGAGAGACAGAGAGGTATCAAATCAAGAATAAGAGATAAAAGTAACAAGTTTTAAGAGCAGCAGTAAAAAATGTAATAACAATATATACAAGGGGCTGCCGGTACAGAGTCAATGTGCGGGGGCACCGGTTAGTTGAGGTATCATGTATATGTAGGTACAGGTATGTTTGTCTCAGTATGTCATGTGTCAGTATATAAACTGTGTGTCATATGTGGGTAAATGGACTGCAAGGATTAAGTTGGATTATGCTTTTAATCATATATACGTGTTTAATTTTAAATTCCAATTCCATATTTTAAGTGATCCTTCCCTCCCTCCCTGTTCCCAGGCCCCAGTACAACATGCCAGGAGGACTCATGTGCCAATCAGGGTGTGTGCCTGCAGCAGTGGGAGGGGTTCAACTGTGACTGTAGCATGACATCTTTCGGAGGGCCACTCTGCAACGACGGTAAGACACACCTTTCTAACTGCTTGTGTATGTGCACACACACACACACACACACACACACACACACACACACACACACACACACACACACACACACACACACACACACACACACACACACACACACACACACACACACACACACACACACACACACACACACACACACACACACACACACACAATGTCCTACATTGCAGGAAAGTTCTCCTTCCACAGGGTGATTGAGATCCTACATATACAGTGGGGAGAACAAGTATTTGATACACTGCCGATTTTGCAGGTTTTCCTACTTACAAAGCATGTAGAGGTCTGTAATTTTTATCATAGGTACACTTCAACTGTGAGAGACGGAATCTAAAACAAAAATCCAGAAAATTACATTGTATGATTTTTAAGTAATTCATTTGCATTTTATTGCATGACGTAAGTATTTGATCACCTACCAACCAGTAAGAATTCCGGCTCTCACAGACCTGTTAGTTTTTCTTTAAGAAGCCCTCCTGTTCTCCACTCATTACCTGTATTAACTGCACCTGTTTGAACTCGTTACCAGTATAAAAGACACCTGTCCACACACTCAATCAAACAGACTCCAACCTCTCCACAATGGCCATGACCAGAGAGCTGTGTAAGGACATCAGGGATAGAATTGTAGACCTGCACAAGGCTGGGATGGGCTACAGGACAATAGGCAAGCAGCTTGGTGAGAAGGCAACAACTGTTGGCACAATTATTAGAAAATGGAAGAAGTTCAAGATGACGGTCAATCACCCTCGGTCTGGGGCTCCATGCAAGATCTCACCTCGTGGGGCATCAATGATCATGAGGAAGGTGAGGGATCAGCCCAGAACTACACGGCAGGACCTGGTCAATGACCTGAAGAGAGCTGGGACCACAGTCTCAAAGAAAACCATTAGTAACACACTACGCCGTCATGGATTAAAATCCTGCAGCGCACGCAAGGTCCCCCTGCTCAAGCCAGCGCATGTCCAGGCCCGTCTGAAGTTTGCCAATGACCATCTGGATGATCCAGAGGAGGAATGGGAGAAGGTCATGTGGTCTGATGAGACAAAAATAGAGCTTTTTGGTCTAAACCCCACTCACCGTGTTTGGAGGAAGAAGAAGGATGAGTACAACCCCAAGAACACCATCCCAACCGTGAAGCATGGAGGTGGAAACATCATTCTTTGGGGATGCTTTTCTGCAAAGGGGACAGGACGACTGCACTGTATTGAGGAGAGGATGGATGGGGTCATGTATCGCGAGATCTTGGCCAACAACCTCCTTCCCTCAGTAAGAGCATTGAAGATGGGTCATGGCTGGGTCTTCCAGCATGACAACGACCCAAAACACACAGCCAGGGCAACTAAGGAGTGGCTCCGTAAGAAGCATCTCAAGGTCCTGGAGTGGCCTAGCCAGTCTCCAGACCTGAACCCAATAGAAAATCTTTGGAGGGAGCTGAAAGTCCGTATTGCCCAGCGACAGCCCCGAAACCTGAAGGATCTGGAGATGATCTGTAGGGAGGAGTGGGCCAAAATCCCTGCTGCAGTGTGTGCAAACCTAGTCAAGAACTACAGGAAACGTATGATCTCTGTAATTGCAAACAAAGGTTTCTCTACCAAATATTAAGTTCTGCTTTTCTGATGTATCAAATACTTATGTCATGCAATAAAATGCAAATTAATTACTTAAAAATCATACAATGTGATTTTCTGGATTTTTGTTTTAGATTCCGTCTCTCATAGTTGAAGTGTACCTATGATAAAAATTACAGACCTCTACATGCTTTGTAAGTAGGAGAACCTGCAAAATCGGCAGTGTATCAAATACTTGTTCTCCCCACTGTATATATATATATTATTTATTTCCCCTTTATTTAACCAGGTAGGCTAGTTGAGAACAAGTTCTCATGTACAACTGCGACCTGGCCAAGACAAAGCAAAGAAGTGCGACAAAAAAAACAACACAGAGTTACACATGGAATAAACAAAAGTACAGTCAAGAACAATAGAACAATCTATATACAGTGTGTGCAACCAACAGTAACCAATAGTATATAAGAATGCATTTTGTCCTTTGTGTCGCCATTTGTTGTAAACCATCACAAAACACACATCAAGTTTGCCTTTGTTAAAGGCTTGCTATAAACTCCACATTCCATACATTGAGTTCCACACGCTGAGTTGCACATATAAATTGTATCTTGACTGAGTGGCCATTATGCCAGAAGAGTCGACTAAAGGTAAGTGTTGTCGTCATCATGGCGGCAACAGCGAACAAGTTCATTTGGGACATTGGAGCACTTTTCTTCTCCTGTCACTTTAGTACTGATGTCCTTTAGAACCACTCTGTTCTCATTAGCACTTATTATATTCCAGTTATTATATTCCAGTTATTATATTCCAGTCATGATATTCCGTGACAACTGTTCTATACTTGTACATGCTGCATTTGACAACTCATTATTATATTACCAGTAGCGGTCGGTGTGTGAGTAAAATCACTGGGGAAGCCAAGCCAGGAAAAAATGTGTTGTGATAATTGTGTTGTTTGCTCTATAACCTGGTAGTTCATATGCCACCATGATATATATATATATATATATATATATAGAATTTAGTAAAACCACAACTCCAAATCTCTATCTCCATCCTTGGCTAATTTAGGAATGGGCCAGTTTTAGCTAGCTAGCCACCGAAGGATAACAACACAACGAGATGCAAAAATGTATCTTTCTTTGGTCAATGACCTTCGGCTTTTGATGTGATGTGTTTGATGTGAAGCCAAATCCAAACTGGCTTCCCTTGACCATTCACAGTTGAGCTCACTCAGTTTGGCTCAACTCTGATTGGCTATTATTTTATACCCAAAAATATTAAGGGAGGCGAAATGCTCTCTGGCTTCCCTTGTATTCAATGCTACAGGTGGCAACAGTAGACTCTTTTTACCAGACAACATCAGATAGATGGTCTACACATACAGAGACAGTAGGGCGCTGTTTCGCTCGCTCGGAAGCTTTCATCGGTGATATATATTCAGCTTCTTGCGAATTGAAGGAAACTTATGAAGCAGAGAGACGAAAGATACATTATTCTATATGTTTTTTCTTTTTTTATCTGTGAATTTTTTTATTTGCATCCATGAATACATACCACTGTATATGACTGTGGCCTCTGGCAATACAAAAAGACAATGCTATTAAACCCGAGAAGCCGGTGTTTGGAGGATATTTTGGCACAGAGTTTTTAGGCACCCGTTCTGTATTTATGGACGCAACCCAGTCGTTCAGTCGTTTTGTTCTGTATTTATGGACGCAGCCCAGTCGTTCAGTCGTTTTGTTCTGTATTTATGGACGCAACCCAGTCGTTCAGTCGTTTTGTTCTGTATTTATGGATGTGACCCAGTTGTCCGTTCTAAATGTTCCATTGCCATACTGGCTGGCAACGTTCTTATCCTTTGCTTGCTAGCTATCCAACTATGGTTAAATACAGTCACGTCAAAAAGTGCAGCCAGAATAACAGCAAAGTAGTTGTTTTCTAGTTGGATTTGTTTGGATACATCCATAGCAATGAGTTTATGATGCGTGATTTTGCCTGGCAGATAAAATGTGTTCTCTTGTCAGGACGCTGTTCAGACAAAAGAAAGACAATCCATGACATTCATTTGATCTGATTTTAATAAATGAAACCCTACATTATTGTTGTTATCCACCACAGCTGACATAGCTCAATCAATCACATGTATTTATAAAGCCGTTTTTACATCAGCTGATGTCACAAAGTGCTATACAGAAACCCAGCCTATAGCTATAGCTACTTATTGTATGTCACATTTATCTGTACATTCACCTGGACGGTGCATTGGTTGAAATATCTGTAGGAGTCTGTGCTACTACTTCTGCTGCCTTGCTTTAGCCTTTTGGGTGTTGATGGTGCTGCAGTGTTATCTTAGTTTCCGGCCTTGATGTTTCTCCAGCATCTTCTATCTGTCAGTGAGGGACGGCATTAGCTATGGAGCGAACCTTCGCACCGATGCCCACTCACTGACATAATCTCCCTCGCTTCTAAAGCAGCCTTTTGTATGGTCAGTTTCTGCTCCTGAACCCGTGTTTCTGGTCCTGTGGTCCTGATGCTGTGATTTGTGTATGTAGTTGTTACCGCTGCCCTGCACATCTTGGGTAGAAGTGCTGCCAGATAGTTCACGCCCATCGGCTCTGATCTAGTCCCCGATACACGCTCCTCTTCTTCGGTGGAGATAAAATGCTAGGGCGTTCTCCGGGCATTTCGATAGATATTTCCCCGGTGATGCCATTGGGCATAGCGGGTTCCCTGGCTGCTCGAACATGAATCCCCTCTTGGACTCCCTGCCCCTCTCCCTTGGGTCCAGATGATTCTTTGTGGCCTCGTTATATGCTAGAGTGGCGTATCTGAGAGAGAATGCGTTGTTATAATATTGTTTTCCAGTAGCCTAATTACAAGTGCAACTTAGAAATAACACAAACAGGCTATGAACAACATACCTTAGAAAGGTCTTGTCTGTTTTAACGAGGAATTACCTTTAGTTGTCTGTTCCCCTCTTTGACCCAGATATATCTGGAGGTTCAACCACACTTTCTTGACCAGCCCACTTGGTGTACCGGGATTCAGAGCCTGGGAGTTTTGGAGCTGGGTCGTGTCCTTAACGCTGATGGGACGGTGGCTGTTTGTGATATATTTTCCTTGCCTTCTTATCTGTTTGATGTTGCCAGAAAAACAACCTGTCAGGACATAACATGTATTATGTGGCGTGACTGAATGGACACTACTGTAGTGAGCTGTATAGCCTTATATTAAAGACTGTTACTGCATCTCAAATGGCACCCTATTCCCTAGTGCACTACTTTTGACCAGGGCCCATAGGGCTCTTGTCAACAGTGCACTGTTGGAATAGGGTGACATTTGGAATGCATACTTTGTGTCACTAGAGGGCAGAAGAGAGCTATTTCAAAGCAAAATACACTAATGCAATGAAATGTGCATTGATATTGGTGCATTGTTGTTGGTGCATTGTTATTGGTGCATTCCTATTGGTAAATCGGTGAATGGCTTGCTTGACCTGGCGTTGGATGAACAAATTGACGTTTATTTCATTTTCATATGTTGTTGACAAGATAGTTAGTTGAAAGCTATTGTTCTAGATACAGTATATACACACAAACGTACGTGGATTCAGCTATTTCAGCCACACCCATTGTAGACAGGTGTATAAAATCGAGCACACAGCTATGAAATCTCCATAGACAAAACATTGGCAGTAGAATGGCCTTACCGAAGAGCTCAGTGACTTTAAACGTGGCACCGCCATAGGATGCCACCTTTCCAACAAGTCAGTTTGTCAGATTTCTGCCCTACTACAGCTGCCCCGCTCAACTGTAAGTGCTATTATTGTGAAGTGGAAACGTCTAGGAGCAACAGTGGCTCAGCCGCAAAGTGGTAGGCCACACAAGCTCACAAAGCGGGACCGTTGAGTGCTGAAGCACGTAGCGCATAAAACTTCTCTGTCCTCTTTTGTAACACTCACTACCGAGTTCAAAACTGCCTCTGGAAGCAACATCAGCACAATAACTGTTTTCCGGGAGCTTCATGAAATGGCTTGCCTTGGCCGAGCAGCCACATACAAGCCTAAGATAACCATGCTGAATGCTAAGCGTTGGCTGGAGGGGTATTAAGCTTGCCGCCATTGGACTCTGGAGCAGTGGAAACGTGTCGTCTGGATTGATGAATCACGCTTCACCAACTGACAGTCCAACGGATTAATCTGGGTTTGGCGGATTCCAAGAGAACGCTACCTGCCTCAATCCAAAGTGCCAACTGTAACGTTTGGTGGATGAATAATGGTCTGAGGCTGTTTTTCATGGTTCAGGTTAGGCCCCTTTGTTCCAGTGAAGGGAAATCTTAACGCTACAGCATACAATTACATTCTAGACAATTCTGTGCTTCAAACTTTGTGGCAACAGTTTGGCAAAGGCCCTTTCCTATTTCAGCATGACAATGCCCCTGTGCACTAAACTTGGAAGACATCCTCTGGAAGTCATCATAATTGCTGTGTAAGTCCATGGAAAGGGGTGAGAACCATGAGCCACCTAGGTTTTGTATTGAAGTCAATGTACACAGAGGAGGACGGTAGCTAGCTGTTCTCCTGCTACACCATGGTGCAACCCTACAGAGTGCTGATGAGGCTACTGTAGACCTTCATTGCAAAAGAGTGTGTTTTTTATAAATTATTTGGTGGTCATATATTTACTATAGTTTTATCTAAAAAGGATAACTTTTTAAATGTTTCACAATAAAATAAAATATATGAAATTCACTGAGGATGGTCCTCCCCTTCCTGCTCTAAGGAGCCTCCACTGATATATATTTAATTTGACTATTTTCTACATTGTACAATAATAGTGAAGACATCAAAACTATGAAATAACACATATGGAATCATGTAGTAACCAAAAAGTGTCAAAAAATCTAAATATATGTAATATTTGAGATTCTTCAAAGAAGTCACCCTTTGCCTTCATGACAGCTTTGCACACTCTTGGCATGTTGTTGTCCGTGAGAGTCTCACCTCACGTGTAGCCCAAACTGTTTGGAAACTACAGACAGAAGTTGGCAGTACCAACTTCAGTCTCATCGTTCCGTAGTTTCTAGTTTGTAGGCCAAACCATTCGGACTATACAGGTGATTTAGTGAGAAGACCGATTTTCGGATGTCTCATGGTCTGACAAACACCACTCTGGCTCTGCCACCTTTCACCGCAGATGTGGAAGTGCGACATCAGCAGATGTGTTGGACTAAGACGAATCCAATGCAAAAAAACAGATATCTCTAGTTTAAACTGACATATTTTGATAGGGATTATTTTATTATGCTAATTGGATTTCTGTGGGGCCACGGAGCTCGACTCTAGCGGGTTTTCTCTCAACCAGCTTCATGAGGAATGCATTTCCAACAGTCTTGAAGGAGTTCCCACATATGCTGAGCACTTGTTGGCTGTTTTCCTTCACTCTTCACTCCAACTCATCCCAAACTATCTCAATTGGGTTGAGGTTGGGTGATTGTGGAGGCTAGGTCATCTGATGCAGCACTCCATCACTCTCCTAATTGCTCAAAAGCACTTACAAATCCAGCAGGTGTGTTGGTTCATTGTCCTGTTGAAACACAAATGACGTATCCCTGCAGAGTACTGTGGTAGCCATGCTGGATGTGTGCCTTGAATTCTAAATAAATCACAGACAGTGTCACCAGCAAAGCACCCCCACTCCACCACACCTCCTCCTCCATGTTTCACGGTGGGAACCACACATGCAGAGATCATCCGTTCAACTACTGTGCGTCTCACAAAGACACAGCGGTTGGAACCAAAAATCAAAAATGTTGACTTTTTCCACAGGACAGATTTCCACAGGTCTAATGTCCATTGCTCGTGTTTCTTGGACCAAGCAAGTCTCTTATTATTATTTCTGTCCTTTAGTAGTGGTTTCTTTGCAACAATTCGACCATGAAGGCCTGATTCATGCAGTCTCCTCTGAACAGTTGATGTTGAGATGTGTCTGTTATTTGAACTCTGTGAAGCATTTTTGGGGGCTGCAGATTCTGAGGCTGGTAACTCTAATGAACTTATCCTCTTTAGCAGAGGTAACTCTGGGTCTTCCTATCCTGTGTCGGTCCTAGCGCCTGATGGTTTTTGCAACTGCACTTTATTAAGAAACTTTCCAAGTTGACTGGATTGACTGACCTTCATGTCTTAAAGTAATGATGGACTGTCATTTGTCTTTACTTATTTGAGCTGTTCTTGCCATAATATTGACTTTGTCTTTTACCAAATAGGGCTATCTTCTGTATACCACCCCTAACGCATTAAGAAGGAAAGAAATTCCACAAATTAACTTTTACAGTTTTTTTGGATTGCTTACACACTAAAATTAAAAGTAGTACACTATTAGCAAAACTTTACACTCAAGAAGCAAAACATCAGCCCATATTTGCACAACTATAAGCACATTGTCAACCTCACACTTGTTGCAAAACTCTACACACAGTGATTTGCAAAACACTAAACACACTTAACATACATTACACACAAAAATCTATCATGAAGTCACGTCCTTGCAATACCAAAGCACTGACTGTCAAATTACCACACCGTCCAACCAATTGGTTCAACACAGTCATCAGGTGTGCCAACACTCGTTTGCTTAATTGTAGACACACCAATCAGGTGTATAAGCACTATAAAAAGCAGCAGGTGAGTTCATCGGTCTTCAAGCACAATGGAAAGAGTCAGAGAAAGAGTAAGACGAGGAGGAGGAGGAGGAGGAGGAGGAGGATGACGACGACGACGAGGAGAACGAGGAGGAGAACGAGGAGGACGAGGAAGGGGAGGAAGAGGAAGAGGAAGACAAGAAGGTGCTCAAAAAGGACCGAATCTGACAAATGAGATCCGCGCAACACTGGTTGACCACGTTGTCAACCACGGCCTGACGCTGAGGGAGGCTGGACTGCCAGTACAGCCAAATCTAAGCCGATATACAGTGGCAAGTGTGATGAGAACATTTCGACTAGAAAATAGGTATTGTAAAAATATCATCATATCAAAAACATCTGCACGGTTTCAGTAACTGCTTACAGTACTGTATTCTATGCACTATCAGCACTTCTGTTACCTTTTCCTGTGAAATTACTGTACTATTGTATACTGTTTTTTTTCTACATAGGATTGAGGGTCAGGGACGACAAGGGGGAAGGCCTCCTATGTTCACAGAACAGCAAGAGAGGGAGATAGTCAACATGGTTTTGGCCAACAATGCTATAACACTCAAGCAGCTCCAAGCTAACATTGTCAATAACCACGCCATTTTCAACAATATCCATCAGGTCTCAACATCAACACTGGCACGCATCCTAAAAAATATTCATATTCAAATTTATCTAGTGCCTTTTGAGCGCAATTCCGAAAGGGTGAAACGACTGCGGCATGATTATGCAGAGGTATGTATTCACTTTAGCAGTGTGATCTTGCATACAGTCTCATAATCTTTTACTGTACTGTAATATGTATACTAGATCTACACTGAACTACACAATTTTGCCTGACACTGTTTTTCAGAGAGTTTTACGAATGGATGGAGAGGAGATCCAGCATGAGTTCATTTACGTAGATGAGGCTGGGTTCAACCTGACGAGAACACGAAGGAGGGGAAGAAACATCATTGGTCACAGGGCTATAGTCAATGTCCCAGGGCAACGTGGGGGTAATATAACACTCTGTGCAGCCATTACACAGAATGGGGTCCTCCACCGCCATGCCCATATGGGCCCTTACAACACAGCACTCATACTTACATTCTTGGACCAATTGCACAACATAACAGCAGCAAATCAAATCGATCATATGCAATACATTGTTGTCTGGGACAATGTGTCTTTCCACCGCTCTGCTCTGGTTCAGAACTGGTTTCAGCAACATCCACATTTCACCGTCCTATATCTTCCACCATACTCTCCATTCCTCAACCCTATAGAAGAGTTTCTCGGCATGGCGGTGGAAGGTATATGATCTCCGTCTCCAGGCTGAGGTACCCCTCATCCAAGCCATGGAGGAGGCCTGTGACCAGATGGAGGTAGCAGCAATGCAAGGATGGATTCGTCATTCAAGACGTTTCTTTCCAAGGTGTCTTGCTAATGACAACATTGCCTGCGATGTTGATGAAATTCTCTGGCCAGATCCAGCTAGGCGAAGAGACAATGTCTAGTTATTTTTTTATATATATTTTTTTTACTTACAATACGTAAAGTGACGTTTGGTTACAGTATTATGAATCTCCATGTCAACATTTTGGGTGTGTTGAGAAATAAATGAGTTTCTTCAGTCTGCAACATTGGTCTTGTGTAGTGTTTGGTGAATTGACATTATATTTGTACTTTGTTGATAGTAGCCTACTCTAATCATAGGGAAGTAGAAGTGCTAAAAGTGTTTTAGGTTTATCACAGCAGAGTGTAACTCGTGCAAACAGAGTATAGTAATGTGAAACGTGTGTGTTTCATATGGTAACAAAGTGTGGTTTTTAAAAAGAAGTGTATAGTTTTTACAAGAGTGTTTAATTTTGCAAAGGATATGTAGTGTTTTGCTAATTGGGTGTAGTGTTTTGAAAACACGGGCCCTGTTTTGAAAATCGTGCTTAAGCAATCAAAAAAAACTGTAACATTAGATGGTTCTCAAATTAATCAGGTCTCTGCATATACAGTGAGGGAAAAAAGTATTTGATCCCCTGCTGATTTTGTACGTTTGCCCACTGACAAAGAAATTATCAGTCTATAATTTTAATGGTAGGTTTATTTGAACAGTGAGAGACAGAATAACAACAAAAATATCCAGAAAAATGCATGTCAAAAATGTTATAAATTGATTTGCATTTTAATGAGGGAAATAAGTATTTGACCCCTTCTCAATCAAAAAGATTTCTGGCTCCCAGGTGTCTTTCATACAGGTAACGAACGGAGATTAGGAGCACACTCTTAAAAGGAGTGCTCCTAATCTCAGTTTCTTACCTGTATAAAAGATACCTGTCCACAGAAGCAATCAATCAATCAGATTCCAAACTCTCCACCATGGCCAAGACCAAAGAGCTCTCCAAGGATGTCAGGGACAAGATTGTAGACCTACACAAGGCTGGAATGGGCTACAAGACCATCGCCAAGCAGCTTGGTGAGAAGGTGACAACAGTTTCTGTGATTATTCGCAAATGGAAGAAACACAAAAGAACTGTCAATCTCCCTCAGCCTGGGGCTCCATGCAAGATCTCACCTCGTGGAGTTGCAATGATCATGAGAACGGTGAGGAATCAGCCCAGAACTACACAGGAGGATCTTGTCAATGATCTCAAGGCAGCTGGGACCATAGTCATCAAGAAAACAATTGGTAACACACTATGCCGTGAAGGACTGAAATCCTGCAGCGCCCGCAAGGTCCCCCTGCTCAAGAAAGCACATATACATGCCCGTCTGAAGTTTGCCAATGAACATCTGAATGATTCAGAGGACAACTGGGTGAACGTGTTGTGGTCAGATGAGACCAACATGGAGTTCTTTGGCATCAACCCAACTTGCCGTGTTTGGAGGAGGAGGAATGCTGCCTATGACCCCAAGAAACCATCCCCACCGTCAAACATGGAGGTGGAAACATTATGCTTTGGGGGTGTTTTTCTGCTAAAGGGACAGGACAACTTCACCGCATCAAAGGGACGATGGACGGGGCCATGTACCGTCAAATGTACCGTCAAACCCTCAGCCAGGGTATTGAAAATGGGTCGTGGATGGGTATTCCAGCATGACAATGACCCAAAACACACGGCCAAGGCAACAAAGGAGTGGCTCAAGAAGAAGCACATTAAGGTCCTGGAGTGGCCTAGCCAGTCTCCAGACCTTAATCCCATAGAAAATCTGTGGAGGGAGCTGAAGGTTCGAGTTGCCAAACGTCAGCCTCGAAACCTTAATGACTTGAAGAAGATCTGCAAAGAGGAGTGGGACAAAATCCCTCCTGAGATGTGTGCAAACCTGGTGGCCAACTACAAGAAACGTCTGACCTCTGTGATTGCCAACAAGGGTTTTGCCACCAAGTACTAAGTCATGTTTTGCAGAGGGGTCAAATACTTATTTCCCTCATTAAAATGCAAATCAATTCATAACATTTTTGACATGCGTTTTTCTGGATTTTTTTGTTGATATTCTGTCTCTCACTGTTCAAATAAACCTACCATTAAAATTATAGACTGATCATTTCTTTGTCAGTGGGCAAACGTACAAAATCAGCAGGGGATCAAATACTTTTTTCCCTCACTGTAAATACTTAGGGATATGGTTGGATGAAAAACTGTCTTTTAAAATGCATGTTGACGAACTTTGTAAATGGCTAAAAATCAAGATAGGCTTCCTCTATAGAAACAGGACATGTTTGTCCTCTACAAATAGAAGTCAAATTGTGCAAGCTACTTTTATGTCTGTTATAGATTATGGGGATATTATTTACATGCATGCTACGGCATCAACACTTAAATCGCCGGATGTTACTTATCATTGTTCACTTAGGTTTATTACTGGTGCTAGCTACAGAACTCACCACTGTGTTTAATATCAAAATGTGGGTTGGACTTCGCTGTCCGTGAGACGAGAACAACATGCTCTCGTGTTTGTCTATAAAGCACTTCTGAATAAACTACCTTCTTATTTATCATCACTCATCAACATTAGAAATTATAATTCCTATGACCAGGTCTCAAGAGTTGGGTATGGCTGCCTTTTCCTGTTTACGCTCCTTGCCTATGGAATAGCCTGCAGACTAAACTTAAACTTGGGACTCTTGTTCCCCTATGCAGGGCCCAGCTGTAAAAGAGACCTTGGTCTCAGTCTGTGTTCCTTGTTGAAATAAAGGTATAAAAAAACAAAAAAAACAAGGCTGATAGTTGAAATACATTCCATGTGACTACCTCATGCAGCTGGTTGAGAGAATGCCAAGAGTGTTGTCATCAAGGCAAAGGGTGTCTACTTTGAAGAATCTAAAATATATTTTATTTGTTTAACACTTGTTTAGTTACTACATGACTCCATATGTGTTTGGTCATAGTTTTGACGTCTTCACTATTATTCTACAATGTAGAAAATAGTAAAAATATAGAAAAACCCTTGAATGAGTAGGTGTGTCCAAACTTTTGACTGGTACTATATATACATTGTTATTGCCTTCATGTTGAATAGTATGATATTTATGATTAATGTGGGCCATTATTTGTGAACAGACAAGATGTGTTGCAAATGACAGCCTATTCCCTAGGTAGTTCACTACTTTTGAACATATCCCATATGGTTCTGCTCAAAAGTAGTGCACTATCTGTTGAAGGGTCCCATTTGGGAGACATGCACAGTAACATAGCAGTATAGGCTTGCACCATAGTAGAAGGGGGGCTTTGAGAACATAGAATTCTGCAATATTAATCTCTCATAAACGTTGTAAGAGGAGACGAGGAAAGATATGGGCAATAAGGAGAGAAGGAGGAGAAAGGGGGAATGTTTTCTTATTAATGATGCGCCATACAGAGACAGCAATACTGGGAGAATGTGGGAATGCTTGCATTAATTGAAGCAAATAGCCTACTTTGCTATGCAAAATATGCACAAGGGACAAGGGGAGAGTGTGCGGTAGTCATTATTTTCATCGGCAGTGGTTCACGCTGTAGAGAGAGAGAGAGAGAGAGAGAGAGAGAGAGAGAGAGAGAGAGAGAGAGAGAGAGAGAGAGAGAGAGAGAGAGAGAGACTGCCTGCATGCCCCTCTACTTTGCTCCTCTAACTGCCATGATAACACATGAAGGGATGTGAAACATTCCAGACTGTCATTCACATTTACTTCAAACGGCCTGCTGTACCACTGTCCATCTCTTGTGTTATCTCTCTTCACTTATTTTCACCCATTATACATTCGCTCTCTCTGTCTATCTTTTTCCTCTCCCTTCTTCATCATTCATCTCTTCCTCTTCATCCTAAGCCCTGTCTTTGGTCTAAGGGAGGATTATACTGTTTGGAAGGGTTGTGAATAAGGAGATGTTGAGATATACAGTATACTCTATATCTATCTATGAATGCCAAGCTAACTCCAGGTGAACCCATGTTCTGTTCATTTAAAGGAGAGGAAAAGGAACAAGGTAGAGGGATAAAGGAGAGGAAAAGGAACAAGGTAGAGGGATAAAGGAGAGGAAAAGGAACAAGGTAGAGGGATAAAGGAGAGGAAAAGGAACAAGGTAGAGGGATAAAGGAGATGAAAAGGAACAAGGTAGAGGGATAAAGGAGAGGAAAAGGAACAAGGTAGAGGGATAAAGGAAAGGAAAAGGAACAAGGTAGAGGGATAAAGGAGAGGAAAAGGAACAAGGTAGAGGGATAAAGGAGAGGAAAAGGAACAAGGTAGAGGGATAAAGGAAAGGAAAAGGAACAAGGTAGAGGGATAAAGGAGAGGAAAAGGAACAAGGTAGAGGGATAAAGGAGAGGAAAAGGAACAAGGTAGAGGGATAAAGGAGAGGTAAAGGAACAAGGTAGAGGGATAAAGGAGAGGGAAAGGAACAATGTAGAGTGATAAAGGAGAGGAAAAGGAACAAGGTAGAGGGATAAAGGAGATGAAAAGGAACAAGGTAGAGGGATAAAGGAGATGAAAAGGAACAAGGTAGAGGGATAAAGGAGATGAAAAGGAACAAGGTAGAGGGATAAAGGAGATGAAAAGGAACAAGGTAGAGGGATAAAAGGAGATGAAAAGGAACAAGGTAGAGGGATAAAGGAGAGGAAAAGGAACAAGGTAGAGGGATAAAGGAGAGGGAAAGGAACAAGGTAGAGTGATAAAGGAGAGGAAAAGGAACAAGGTAGAGGGATAAAGGAGATAAAAAGGAACAATGTAGAGGGATAAAGGAGAGGAAAAGGAACAAGGTAGAGGTATAAAGGAGAGGGAAAGGAACAAGGTAGAGGGATAAAGGAGAGGGAAAGGAACAAGGTAGAGTGATAAAGGAGAGGAAAAGGAACAAGGTAGAGGGATAAAGGAGATGAAAATGAACAAGGTAGAGGGATAAAAGGAGATGAAAAGGAACAAGGTAGAGGGATAAAGGAGAGGAAAAGGAACAAGGTAGAGGGATAAAGGAGAGGGAAAGGAACAAGGTAGAGTGATAAAGGAGAGGAAAAGGAACAAGGTAGAGGGATAAAAGGAGAGGAAAAGGAACAAGGTAGAGGGATAAAAGGAGAGGAAAAGGAACAAGGTAGAGGGATAAAGGAGATGAAAAGGAACAAGGTAGAGGGATAAAGGAGAGGGAAAGGAACAAGGTAGAGGGATAAAAGGAGAGGGAAAGGAACAAGGTAGAGGGATAAAGGAGAGGAAAAGGAACAAGGTAGAGGGATAAAAGGAGAGGGAAAGGAACAAGGTAGAGGGATAAAGGAGAGGAAAAGGAACAAGGTAGAGGGATAAAGGAGAGGGAAAGGAACAAGGTAGAGGGATAAAGGAGAGGGAAAGGAACAAGGTAGAGGGATAAAAGGAGAGGGAAAGGAACAAGGTAGAGGGATAAAGGAGAGGAAAAGGAACAAGGTAGAGGGATAAAGGAGATGAAAAGGAACAAGGTAGAGGGATAAAGGAGATGAAAAGGAACAAGGTAGAGGGATAAAGGAGAGGGAAAGGAACAAGGTAGAGGGATAAAAGGAGAGGGAAAGGAACAAGGTAGAGGGATAAAGGAGAGGAAAAGGAACAAGGTAGAGGGATAAAGGAGAGGGAAAGGAACAAGGTAGAGTGATAAAGGAGAGGAAAAGGAACAAGGTAGAGGGATAAAGGAGATGAAAATGAACAAGGTAGAGGGATAAAAGGAGATGAAAAGGAACAAGGTAGATGGATAAAGGAGAGGAAAAGGAACAAGGTAGAGGGATAAAGGAGAGGAAAATGAACAAGGTAGAGGGATAAAGGAGATGAAAAGGAACAAGGTAGAGTGATAAAGGAGAGGAAAAGGAACAAGGTAGAGGGATAAAGGAGATGAAAATGAACAAGGTAGAGGGATAAAAGGAGATGAAAAGGAACAAGGTAGAGGGATAAAGGAGAGGAAAAGGAACAAGGTAGAGGGATAAAGGAGAGGAAAATGAACAAGGTAGAGGGATAAAGGAGAGGGAAAGGAACAATGTAGAGGGATAAAGGAGAGGAAAAGGAACAAGGTAGAGGGATAAAAGGAGATGAAAAGGAACAAGGTAGAGGGATAAAGGAGAGGAAAAGGAACAAGGTAGAGGGATAAAGGAGAGGAAAATGAACAAGGTAGAGGGATAAAGGAGAGGGAAAGGAACAATGTAGAGGGATAAAGGAGAGGAAAAGGAACAAGGTAGAGTGATAAAGGAGATGTAAAGGAACAAGGTAGAGGGATAAAGGAGAGGAAAAGGAACAATGTAGAGGGATAAAGGAGAGGAAAAGGAACAAGGTAGAGGGATAAAGGAGAGGTAAAGGAACAAGGTAGAGGGATAAAAGGAGAGGGAAAGGAACAATGTAGAGTGATAAAGGAGAGGAAAAGGAACAAGGTAGAGGGATAAAGGAGATGAAAAGGAACAAGGTAGAGGGATAAAGGAGATGAAAAGGAACAAGGTAGAGGGATAAAGGAGATGAAAAGGAACAAGGTAGAGGGATAAAGGAGAGGAAAAGGAACAATGTAGAGGGATAAAGGAGATGAAAAGGAACAAGGTAGAGGGATAAAGGAGAGGAAAAGGAACAAGGTAGAGGGATAAAGGGAGATGAAAAGGAACAAGGTAGAGGGATAAATGAGAGGGAAAGGAACAAGGTAGAGGGATAAAGGAGAGGGAAAGGAACAAGGTAGAGGGATAAAGGAGAGGAAAATGAACAAGGTAGAGGGATAAAGGAGATGAAAAGGAACAAGGTAGAGTGATAAAGGAGAGGAAAAGGAACAAGGTAGAGGGATAAAGGAGATGAAAATGAACAAGGTAGAGGGATAAAAGGAGATGAAAAGGAACAAGGTAGAGGGATAAAGGAGAGGAAAAGGAACAAGGTAGAGGGATAAAGGAGAGGAAAATGAACAAGGTAGAGGGATAAAGGAGAGGGAAAGGAACAATGTAGAGGGATAAAGGAGAGGAAAAGGAACAAGGTAGAGGGATAAAAGGAGATGAAAAGGAACAAGGTAGAGGGATAAAGGAGAGGAAAAGGAACAAGGTAGAGGGATAAAGGAGAGGAAAAGGAACAAGGTAGAGGTATAAAGGAGAGGGAAAGGAACAAGGTAGAGGGATAAAGGAGAGGGAAAGGAACAAGGTAGAGTGATAAAGGAGAGGAAAAGGAACAAGGTAGAGGGATAAAGGAGATGAAAATGAACAAGGTAGAGGGATAAAAGGAGATGAAAAGGAACAAGGTAGAGGGATAAAGGAGAGGAAAAGGAACAAGGTAGAGGGATAAAGGAGAGGGAAAGGAACAAGGTAGAGGGATAAAGGAGAGGAAAAGGAACAAGGTAGAGGGATAAAAGGAGAGGAAAAGGAACAAGGTAGAGGGATAAAGGAGAGGAAAAGGAACAAGGTAGAGGGATAAAAGGAGATGAAAAGGAACAAGGTAGAGGGATAAAGGAGAGGAAAAGGAACAAGGTAGAGGGATAAAGGAGAGGAAAATGAACAAGGTAGAGGGATAAAGGAGAGGGAAAGGAACAATGTAGAGGGATAAAGGAGAGGAAAAGGAACAAGGTAGAGTGATAAAGGAGATGTAAAGGAACAAGGTAGAGGGATAAAGGAGAGGGAAAGGAACAATGTAGAGGGATAAAGGAGAGGAAAAGGAACAAGGTAGAGGGATAAAGGAGAGGAAAAGGAACAAGGTAGAGGGATAAAGGAGAGGGAAAGGAACAATGTAGAGGGATAAAGGAGAGGAAAAGGAACAAGGTAGAGTGATAAAGGAGATGTAAAGGAACAAGGTAGAGGGATAAAGGAGAGGGAAAGGAACAATGTAGAGGGATAAAGGAGAGGAAAAGGAACAAGGTAGAGGGATAAAGGAGATGAAAAGGAACAAGGTAGAGGGATAAAGGAGAGGGAAAGGAACAATGTAGAGGGATAAAGGAGAGGAAAAGGAACAAGGTAGAGGGATAAAGGAGATGAAAAGGAACAAGGTAGAGGGATAAAGGAGAGGGAAAGGAACAATGTAGAGGGATAAAGGAGATGAAAAGGAACAAGGTAGAGGGATAAAGGAGAGGAAAAGGACCAAGGTAGAGGGATAAAGGAGAGGAAAAGGAACAAGGTAGAGGGATAAAGGAGAGGAAAAGGAACAAGGTAGAGGGATAAAGGAGAGGAAAAGGAACAAGGTAGAGGGATAAAGGAGAGGAAAAGGAACAAGGTAGAGGGATAAAGGAGAGGAACATCCATATTCATCATCCTGCGAGATGTGTGTGTTATGGTGTGGCAGTGGTAGAAGCCTTTATCTGGGGCATAATGCATGTCCTGTAGCCAGCGGGGTGGCAGGTTTATTCACAGGAGGCATTAGTGAGAACAGGTCTGGGTCATTTCTTCTCACAGCAGTAAATTACCTCTCTCTCTCTGGACCTGGCTGGCACACAGACACACACACACCAACACACAGAAACAGACACCATTCTCACACACACAACATCAGAAAGTGACTCATCTGTGTAGTGTGTGCATGCTTGTGTGTGCGAGCATTTCTGCATGCAATGGAGGTGATACTGTAAGAAAGATCATTTAAAACGCAGTTTTTCATTTAGGAGTATAGAGTGAAGTGAAAACAATGCCTTTTCATTCATAGCTTATCATGGGGGATCACTTGTGTTTATCCATTTCACTTGCTTGGCAATGTAAACATATGTTTCCCAAGCCAATAAAGCCACTTGAATTGAATTGAGAGAGAGATGATTTCAAGGATCTCAAGAGTGAAATAAGGAGTGAATGAGTAGGGAACAACATTTTTACCAAATGCATTAGCTAGCTGAGATGCACAGCAGCCATTTTACAATGAAACCAATACGTCTCTGAGGAAGAGGAGATCACGTCCCAAATGATGGTATCCTATTCCCTATATAGTGCACTATTTTTTACCCGAACCCACAGGGTATCCCACAGGGCTCTGGTCAAAGTAGTGCACTGTATTGGGAATAGGATGCAATTTGGGATGCATCCGAGGAGAGCGAGTCACATGTGCCGATAGACACCATTTCGGAGCTTTCTCTGGTGAGTCGTCATGGGCACCCGGCCGTACCCTGCCTCCTCAAGACGGAGAGAAACTCTATTTCACAGTCCCTGGTCCCCATCCCCAATCACAATCCTGAATCGAACGGTATGATGCCACACACACACACACACACACACATGCACGTGCACACACACACAGACAATGCATGGATCACCTGTCAATCATAAAGCATGGGATGGGAGAGAGATAGTGTACTATCTGATGGTGATAGCACCA
Source organism: Salvelinus alpinus (assembly GCF_045679555.1). Taxonomy (NCBI): domain Eukaryota; kingdom Metazoa; phylum Chordata; class Actinopteri; order Salmoniformes; family Salmonidae; genus Salvelinus; species Salvelinus alpinus. The sequence goes on along the minus strand of NC_092088.1, from coordinate 84,946,117 downwards.
TCTCACTATCAGAAATGGGAATTTAGCCCCATGCCACAATCATGTGTCCCAAATGGCATCCTATGAAATATATAGTGCACTACTTTTGACAAGGGGCCATAGGGACCATGTAGGGAATAGGGTGTCATTAAGGATACAGAAAATGATCATTGTTTCGCTTTAACCAGCGCTGTAGTGTGAATTGAGAGGGACCCAATGCCCAGGTGGTAGCTACTCCTTTTGGAGTCTGGCCCAGGGGAGAGCTACTCTTTTGGGGGTCTGGCCCAGGGGGTAGCTACTCCTTTTGGAGTCTGGCCCAGGGGAGAGCTACTCTTTTGGGGGTCTGGCCCAGGGGGTACCTTCTCCTTTTGGGGTCTGTCCCAGGGGGTACCTTCTCCTTTTGGGGTCTGGCCCAGGGGGTAGCTACTCCTTTTGGGGTCTGGCCCAGGGGGTAGCTAATCCTTTTGGGGTCTGGCCCAGGGGGTAGCTACTCTTTTTGGGGTCTGGCCCAGGGGGTAGCTACTCCTTTGGGGGTCTGGCCCAGGGGGTAGCTACTCCTTTTGGGGTCTGGCCCAGGGGGTAGCTACTCCTTTGGGGGTCTGGCCCAGGGGGTAGCTACTCCTTTTGGGGTCTGGCCCAGGGGGTAGCTACTCCTTTTGGGGTCTGGCCCAGGGGGTAGCTACTCCTTTTGGGGTCTGGCCCAAGGGGTAGCTACTCCTTTTGGGGTCTGTCCCAGGGGGTAGCTACTCCTTTGGGGGTCTGGCCCAGGGGGTAGCTACTCCTTTGGGGGTCTGGCCCAGGGGGTAGCTACTCCTTTGGGGATCTGGCCCAGGGGATAGCTACTCCTTTTGGGGTCTGGTCCAGTCTTTGGGGTGCGTAGGGACAAAGAGAGAGCCTCTCTCTAACACCACTCACTCTCCCCTATATCCATGATGGTCCCCATCTTCCAGACTGGACATATTCAGTAACAGAAGGTTGAAGGATGATGTCACTAACATTGACTGGGTTATTTAGAAAGGAAAGAAACATATGTGTCCATAACCAGACTTTTCATAACTTAAACACTAGTGTCACTTTTCTTTGGTCTTTGTTCAATATGAAACCAAGCAACATATGTGTCATAACAGCCTTTGTTTCAGTCTGACACACGAAATAGGTTATTATGCTGGTGGACACATGTTGTGGACAGAATGTGTACATTTCACTGTCTGTGTTTCCAGAGGGGCAATCTGGTTGAGGTTTTGGATGATAGGTTCAAATTCAAACCCACCAGGTTTTACCATAGAGAAGTAACTCAGCGAACAAAAACTGAAAATTGGTCGGGAGGGCTGACTGGTTGGCTGGCACACTCAGAGCCTCCCTTCGAGCACACTCAGAGAACACTCACACACTGATATGCAAGCACACAATCAGAGCCCATCATTAGAGTCACCCCAGCAGACTGGAGATAGAGGTCAGGCCAGAGTGAAATGGCTTTCCATACCTTCCACTGAGGCGGAAGTGGACAGCAACAACGAGAACAATGTGTCCCAAATGGCACCCTATTCCCTATATAGTGCACTATGTAGGTAATAGGGTGCCATTTGGGATCTACACAGGGAGCCATGCTATTCACGCTCATCAGTCCGTACCTGCTGAGGACATTAGAGGAAGAACAAGAGAAAGAAGAGTGATATAGTTACGCCTCTTTGGATGCTTCCCAAATGAAACCATATGTCCTTTTTAGTGCCCTATTTTTGACCAGGCCCCATAGGGCTCTAATCAAAAGTAGTGAACTATATAGGGAATAAGGTATCATTTGGGATCTACAGCTCTCTCCTTCCGTTCTCCCTTGCCTGGAATCCCAACATGGTGATTGAAATGGCTCCTAAGTAAAACTAGTGTGAGGCCTGGTTTAGGATGCTGTGTATTGTTGGTGGGAGATTGAATGTAACGACTTAAAGTCTCTCCAAGGGAAGTCCAATTTCCATGAAACCCTCTCCTCTCTCATCTAGAAGAGAATGGCTTTATCCAAGGTGTTCCTGTCACTATTACACCTCACCATATTATTCAGAGAAGCATGATCTAAGCAGAAAAATATAGACCTAAAGAGAAGCCATTTACTGGCGCTGGCCCTAGCACCAGCCATGCTCTAACCAGGATGTTGAACCCTCTACCAAACTCCTATGTTCTTCTTTACTACTGTGTAACTGATTAGTACAGAATTAGAATTTAACTGAAAAGAGGATGTTCACAAGAGGATGTTCACAAGAGGATGTTCACAGGAGGATGTTCACAGGAGGATGTTCACAGGAGGATGTTCACAGGAGGATGTTCACAAGAGGATGTTCACAGGAGGATGTTCACAGGAGGATGTTCACAGGAGGATGTTCACAGGGGTTTGGTGAAAGGCTAATACTATTGTACTGGCATTGTTTAAAGGCTGATGTGTGTGTATGTTGTCTGTGTGTGCATGCGTGTATGGATGTGTGTGTCTGTATGGGTCTTTAAAGCTTCCGTGTCTGGTCCTTCTGAGGGGGTCAAGCGTTGCAGTGGTCAAGCGTCTGAGCTTAATACATACAGACAAATAGGACGGTGTGTGTGTTTAGCTATTCAGTCTAAAGTGGGTCGTGAAGGGGCTAGAGCGGCGGGTACGGCCAGACCCTCCACGCGATCTCTGCCTTGCCTCGCTGCCCCTACCCCTCTAACACACAGACATGCAAACACCAGCAGCACCCGCCACACTGCCCAGTCAGTCTCAGAGCTAAAGCCATTAGTTCATGTCAAAATTGTATTAACAGTGGTGATTGTGTTGTGTGGGTCTGAACTCTCTCTCCATTCTCTTGTCTCTGCCCTGGGAGAAATTCACCTCCACTCCCCTTTCAATCCCCTCCACTCCCTTTCCACTACCCTCCACTCCCTTTCCACTACCCTCCACTCCCCTTCCACTACCCTCCACTGCCCTTCCACTACCCTCCACTCCCCTTCCACTGCCCTCTACTCCCCTTCCACTCCCCTTCCACTACCCTCCACTGCCCTCTACTCCCCTTCCACTCCCCTTCCACTCCCCTTCCAATCCCCTCCAATGCCCTCCACTCCCCTCCGATCCCCTCCACTACCCTCCACTCCCCTCCAATCCCCTCCACTCCCCTCCAATCCCCTCCACTCCCTTTCCACTACCCTCCACTCCCCTTCCACTGCTCTCTACTCCAATCTCCTCCATTCCACTCCAGTACCCTCCACTCTACTCCCCTCCGATCCCCTCCACTACCCTCCACTCCCCTCCCCTCCAATCCCTTCCACTCCCCTTATAATCCTCTCCACTCCGCTTCTAATCCCCTCCACTACCCTCCACTCCCCTCCAATCCCCTCCACTCCCCTTCTAATCCTCTCCACTCCGCTTCTAATCCCCTTCCACTCCCCTTCCAATCCCCTCTACTTCTCTCCAATCCACTTCCAATCCCCTTCCACTCCCCTTCCAATCCCCTCTATTTCCCTCCAATCCCCTTCCAATCCCCTTCCACTCCCCTTCCAATCCCCTTCCACTCCCCTTCCAATCCCCTCTATTTCCCTCCAATCCCCTTCCAATCCCCTTCCAATCCCCTTCCACTCCCCTTCCAATCCCCTTCCACTCCCCTTCCAATTCCCTCTATTTCCCTCCAATCCCCTTCCAATCCCCTTCCAATCCCCTTCCACTCCCCCTCCACTCCACTCCCCTCCAATCCCCTCCGCTCCGCTCCACTCCCCTCCACTCCCCTCCACTACCTTCCACAACCCTCCACTACCCTCCATCTCTCTCCAATCTAATCAGTCTGTGCTCATTCCTTCTATGTTCTCTTGAGGATTGTCTTTCTGCATGGCCGTTGGCTAGGAGTGGCACTATAACTAGAGGTCTGATATGATGTATATTTGGGTTATCCTGTACAGTACAGTAAGGGTGGTGCATTGCCTTCGTGTTAGGACTGTATAGAAAGGTCAGCATGGGATGTTGTCTGCCACCATTCGTGACATTATGTGATACTCTATTTTCATGCGTTATCTTCCTGTCAAAACCATTGGCTTGGTTTAAAAAAACAACTTAATCAGAAAACGAGCATCGTAGTGAAATAGCATGTGGAAGATCCAGCATACAGAACAGTCCCTTTATAATACTGCTATAGTTTTTTAAATATATGCTTGTCAAATATTTATGGGAGTACAGACACACAGGGACGGACACAGATTAAAGCCAACAGTTCTTGACATTCAATAAAGGGGATTCTTTCTCCTCTTAATGTACATATAACGTTAGTCAATGTTGTTAGCTAGCTAGCTAACTGACATTAGCAAACAATTTAACGTTAGCAAGCTAGCTACTGTAGCTGAGTAAATCGGCAAGCAAGAACACAATTACAGTGGCTTGCGAAAGTATTCACCCCCTTGGCATTTTTCCTATTTTGTTGCCTTACAACCTGGAATTAAAATACATTTTTATTGTGAAACAAACAGGAAATAAGACAAAAAAACTGAAAACTTGAGCGTGCATAACTATTCACCCCCCCCAAAAGTCAGTACTTTGTAGAGACACTTTTTGCAGCAATTACAGCTGCACATTTGTTGGGGTATGTCTCTATAAGCTTGGCACATCTAGCAAATGGGATTTTTGCTCATTCTTCAAGGAAAAACTGCTCCAGCTCCTTCAAGTTGGATGGGTTCCGCTGGTGTACAGCAATCTTTAAGTCGTACCACAGTGTAACGCTCGTCTTTATCCTCATCTGAAGAGGAGCAAGGATCGGACCAATATGCAGCGTAGTTTAAAGACATAATCACGTTTATTTAAACGAAGACGAAAAAACACTTGAACAAACTACAAAATAACAAACGACGTGAACAGACCTGAACTTGAGAACAAAACACATGAACGCACGAACAGGACGGAACACACGAACGAACGGAACGAAACGAAACAGTCCCGTGTGGTACAAACACTGACACAGGAACAATCACCCACAAACAAACAGTGAGAACAGCCTACCTTAATATGGTTCTCAATCAGAGGAAATGTAAAACACCTGCCCCTAATTGAGAACCATATCAGGCTAATACATTGAACCCAACATAGAAACACATAACATAGAATGCCCACCCCAACTCACGCCCTGACCATACTAAACAAAGACAAAATAAAGGAAATAAGGTCAGGAACGTGACACACAGATTCTCAATTGGATTGAGGTCTAGGCTTTGACTAGGCCATTCCAAGACATTTAAATGTTTCCAATTAAACCATTCAAGTGTTGATTTAGCAGCATGCTTATGGTGTTCTCAAGTTGATGAGAGGTGTTGGGTTTACCACAGACATAATGTTTTCCTTGATGGGCAAAAAGCTAAATTTTAGTCTCATCTGACCAGCATACCTTCTTTCATATGTTTGGGGAGTCTTCCACATGCCTTTTGGCGAACACCAAATATGTTTGCTTATTTTTTTCTTTAAGTAATGGCTTCTTTCTGGCCACTCTTCCGTAAAGCTCAGCTTTGTGGCGTGTACGGCTTAAAGTGGTCCTATGGACAGATACTCCATTCTCCGCTGTGGAGCTTTGCAGCTCGTTCAGGGTTATATTTGGTCTCTTTGTTGCCTTTCTGATTAATGCCCTCCTTGCCTGGTCCATGAGTTTTGGTGGGCAGCCCTCTCTTGGAAGGTTTGTTTTGGTGCCATATTCTTTCAATGTTTTTATAATGGATTAATGGTGCCCTGTGGGATGTTCAAAGTTAAGATTTTTTTTATAACCCAACCCTGATCTGTACTTCTCCACAACTTTGTCCCAGACCTGTTTGGAGAGCTCCTTGGTCTTCAAAGTGCCACTTGCTTGGTGGTTCCCCTTGCTAAGTGGTGTTGCATACTCTGGGGCCTTTCAGAACAGGTGTATATATACTGAGATCATGTGACAGATCATGTGACACTTAGATTGCACACAGTCTTTCTTTAACTATTTAGTTACACCAGATCTTATTTAGGGACTTCATAACAAAGGGGTGAACACATATGCACTCACCAGTTTTCTGTTTTTTATTAATTTGAATCAAGTAATTTTTTTCATTTCAGCAATTTGGACAATTTTGTATATGTCCATTATTTATTTTTCTGTTATTTTACCAGGTAAGTTGACTGAGAACACATTCTCATTTACAGCAACAACCTGGGGTATAGTTACAGGGGAGAGCCAATTGTAAACTGGGGATTATTAGGTGACCGTGATGGTTTGAGGGCCAGATTGGGAATTTAGCCAGGACACCGGGGTTAACCCCTACTTTTACAATAAGTGCCATGGGTTCTTTAATGACCTCAGAGAGTAAGGACACCCTTTTAACATCCCATCCAAAAGACATCATCTTACACAGGGCAGTGTGCCCAATCACTGCCCTGGGGCATTGGGATATTTTTTAGACCAGAGGAAAGAGTGCCTCCTACTGGCCCTCCAACACCATTTCCAGCAGCATCTGGTCTCCCATCCAGGGACTGACCAGGACCAACCCTGCCTAGCTTCAGAAGCAAGCCAGCAGTGGTATGCAGGGTGCTATGCTGCTGGCTTACATGAAACCCAAATATAAATATTTTTATTTTACAGGTTGTGATGCAACAAAATAGGAAAAATGCCATGCGGGGTAAATCCTTTTGCAAGGCACTGCAGATAGAAAACTAGCCAACATAGTTAACTTTAGCTAGCCAGCTAACTTTAGCAAGCTAATCAAGTAACGTTAACTAGGCTAGCTAGCATTATTGTCCTCATTAGTTACACAAGTAAACCTACACATAAATGAAGGAAACCAGTAACGCTACTTACTTGAGAAAACACATTTTGCTTTCCATCTGATGCATGAACAGATGAGAACTAAGAATAATATATATATTTTTTAAACGTAGCAAGCTAGCTAGCTAAGGAGGTATATCGTCTGAACCCCTCTCTAGCATTTGGGCTGAAGTTATCTGCTTTAGTTTTCGAGATCATCAATCTCTGTCATAAGAGGAGCTATTTTACTTAATGTATATAATTATTTCTTCTGACCACATTTCTGTTTGTTGGCAATGTACATTTTTGCAAAGTTTTGCAAAAAGTTTGATTACAAATTAATTAAAAAATACTTTACCTGATAGAAGATGGTCGGACTGAGATCTCTCTCTCTCTCGAGATGTCACCTGCTGTCAACTACCTTAGATATGGATAATGGGATTGGAAGACGTGACCAGCAGAGATAGTTCCATGGATAGTAACACATAGTTACAAAGAGTATATCTGTTGTTAGCTATCAGGAGCAGATAGCTTTAGCACTAGCTAGCATGTCATTCTGGGACAAGAAGTGTTTTATTCAAAGTAATAAGTTGAAGACTACAAAAATCTAGAGAACAAGTTGTATAAATCTGGAACAGTCATCAAGGCAGGACCCTCTAATTTCATACTGACAAATAAGCAGGATGAGCAGGATGATTGTAGAGCACCCTGATTCAGACTGTCAGGATGTTCATATTTGCTGTTTACTGTGATGATTTATTTGATTCATTCTTGTCTCTCGCGTTTGTCTCACATGATCTATTCAGCTCTCATGTGTCCTGCTTCCAGAGATCAACCAAGTTTTTGACATAAATGGTCTATGGACCATCCATACGTTTGACTCTCTCTACATTGGTCAGCTACATTGGTAACCAGGGTGGGATCCTTTTACATTGTTGACCAGAGTGGGAACACAAATGCTCCTAGCGAGAAGGGGTAATACTGAAGCATGTGATGATGACAGTTCTATAGTCTACATCAGAGAGGTCTAGGATTTTGGCATAGATGGGAAAGCTCTTATTACTGCAACATGGTAAGATTGTGCCCTCGACGGCACTTGATATACATTGATTGGTAGGTTACACTACAGTATGTATAGATGCTTCAAATAGTGCCTGAGAAACCTTTACAATTTGACTCCGTACTCAATAAATGGTGAAAGACTTTTGTGATGGTGTTGTTAGTTCGAATGTATATGCATGAAATGTACATTCTGGAAAACATGTCTCTCATAGTTAGTAGAATAATGAATGGATTGGAAAGATTTTGGCATCATCAACTTTTAGAAGCTTAGTAGGAAAGTTATTAATTTAAACCACCTAAATATACTCACATTTACTACACATTTAGCATTTGAAACTCAAACATTCATTTCCCAACTGCTTTTTCTACAATCCTACAAAATCTGTATCATTCTCCATACTTTATAGTCCAATGCATTCAACATTATGCATGCCCACCATGGTATTGAGCAGCTGCAATTTGAAAACTCATCTGGTTTAGAAATCAAACTATGGTTATCTTATTGCAGAGCACATTGTACAACTGTTTTAGAGAAGATTATATTGCAAGGTATGTTATACACTGAGTGTACAAAACATTAGGAACAGTTCATTACATAGACTGACCAGGTGAATCTAGGTGAAAGCTATGATCCATCATTGATGGCACCTATTAAACTCCAATTAGTGTAGATGATAGGGAGGCGACAGGTTAAATAAGGATTTTTAAGCCTTGAGACAATTGAGACATGGATTGAGGGGATGAATGAGCCAGACTAAAGATGCAAGTGCCTTTGAACGGGTTACAGTAGTAGGAGCCAGGCTCATCAGTTTGATTGTGTCAAGAACTGCAACCCTGCTGGGTTTTCACGCTCAACAGTTTCCTATGTGTATCAAGAATGGTCCACCACCCAAAGGACATCCAGCCAACTTGATCTAACTGTGGTAAGCATTCTAGTCAACATGGGCCAGCATCCCTGTGGAACGCTTTTGACACCGTGCAGAATCCATGCCCCAACGAATTGAGGATGTTCTGATGGGAAAAAAATGATTGAATGCAAAGTATACGATTGGAGGTTTCTTTCAGCCTGCAGCTACTTACTTGAAATGAGACATACAGTATAATCATGCCAAAATATGATTTAAAATGTGTGTTCACTGACAGAGAGATTGCTAATGTAACTCAAATTGACAGTAGCTGGCTAGGCTAGTCAAACTGTAACATTGGCTAGCTTTCAATAAATTTACTAAATGGTTAACAGAGTTACCTCTTCCTATGATCAAGACAATTTATATTACATGTTGCATATTTCAAGTGCACTCGAAAAGAGATATTTATCTTGTTTCAGTCTTGGGGAGCAAACTATATATTTTCCTCTTCATCAGACAGAAGCTCCCATTTTCACAGGAGGATGTGTTTACATTGAAGATAGAAGCAGGTCATTGGCTGCCTTCATCACAAGGTTATGTATGGGAGTTTTGATTGGTTCCAAGTTTAGCAGTTTGACAAAGTTGCCTGAGAAGATAAGAGTGTTGAAATATACTTTGTGTGAGAAAATGTGCACGAATTGAAGGTGCCAACAAATGTTATAGTCATCATAAGAATGTTTTACTGTCATATCTAAAAACCTGCTCCTCCCCCGACAGGGATCAACGTCATGTCTTCCGTCTTGGGCCCACTACCTACTCCCCATGATTCCAAATCGAGGCTACCTATCAGTAGCTACTTCTCTATCTGTATTGCCTGCGGCCACTACTGTATTATTGGTTTGGTATTTCAAAACAAAATGTATGATGTGGTTGAGTAGTGGTTGACATTTTACACACCCGGGGGGGGGGGGGTAAACAGCCTCCTGTCAGTGAGGGGACACCCAGGGGGGGTGGAATAACCATTGTTGTAGAGACCCCTCTGTAGTAGAGACCCAAGCATCTATTGGTTAAGACATATTTGGGCTTCAGTCAGTGTGTGTGTCTGTATTGAACGCTTGACCTAGCTTTCAGATGCCATTGTGCCTAAAGACATGAGAAAAGCATTCTTAAGTGCTTCTAGAGTATTCACTTCAATTCCCCTTCCCGACTAATGAGTGTATTAACATTGAATGCACACACACACACACACACACACACACACACACACACACACACACACACACACACACACACACACACACACACACACACACACACACACAGACACAGACACAGACACAGACACAGACACACACACACACACACACTAAAACATAAGGTTGTGTTTGGAAATATACATGTATCCAAAGATATACACATGCAGAGAGTGCATAATCAATCAAGCACATCAACCTATTACAACAAGATGATGGTTAAAATATCACTTTATTGGGACATTCACACAAAGTCTAACCAAAAGGTCTAACCAAAATGCAACTTCTGCTTTTACCCAACACCTCCGAAAGACTCACACATACATACACTACCGTTCAAAAGTTTGGGGTCACTTATACATGTTCTTGTTTTTAAAAGAAAAGCAAACATTTTTGTCCATTAAAATAACATAACATTGATTAGAAATACAATGTGGACATTGTTAATGTTGTAAATTACTATTGTAGCTGGAAATGGCAGATTTGTTAAGGAAAATCTACATAGGTGTACAGAGGCCCATTATTAGCATCCATCACTCCTGTGTTCCAATGTTACGTTATGTTAACTAATCCAAGTGTATCCTTTTAAAAGTCTAATTGATCATTAGAAAACCCTTTTGCAATTATGTTAGCACAGCTGAAAACTGTTGTTCTGATTAAAGAAGCAATAACACTGGCCTTCTTTAGACTAGTTGAGTATCTGGAGCATCAGCATTTGTGGGTTTGATAACAGGCTCAAAATGTCCAGAAACAAAGACCTTTCTTCTGAAACTCGTCAGTCTATTCTTGTTCTAAGAAATTAAGGCTATTACATGCGAGAAATTGCCAAGAAACTGACTATCTCGTACAACGCTGTGTACTACTCCATTCACAGAACAGCGCAAACTGGCTTGAACCAGAACAGAAAGAGGAGTGGGACCCCTGGTGCACAACTGAGCAAGAGGACAAGTACATTAGAGTGTCTAGTTTGAGAAACAGACGCCTCTCACATGTCCTCAACTGGTAGCTTCATTAAATAGTACCCGCAAAACATCAGTCTCAACGTCAACAGTGAAGAGGCAACTCCGGGATGCTTTTGAATGGTAGTGTACATACATACATACACCTTGTGCATTGTCATTACGTGGCCCTTTCTGGGTGTAAATCGTGGCTTCCCCTCTCTCACTCTCCCGCTCTTTCTCAGTCCACACCCCCTTCCTTTTGTCTATCCAGCCGTCATATTGGCTGAGCCCACTAGGGACTCTTTCCTATCATTGTTAGTAACCAATATCTACTATGTGTTTGTTATATATTTCTGTGATTATTTAGTTAGTTAGAAAATAAATAATTAAGCCAATTTGTATGTTGCTGATTCATAATTTATGTTATGGTTCGTGCAGATGACCAAGAACTTTATGACGTTCAGATGAGACTGATAGAAGCTAAAGAATAGTTAATGATTGACTGTTATTGATATATAAGATCTTCAGATCTTTCAGAGTGGATTCGGGAGATAGTCTCTCTATATAAACTAGGTTATTAATAGTTTAATTGTTGAATGGTTTAATTCAATCACGTAATCAATTAAACGTTAGGTAATCAGTTTGAAAATAGCATGTCATCTCATTTAACCTTAGTAGAGACACGAAAACATACATACATGTAGTACATACATACTGTATACATAGCACTACAATGCAACTAAACACAGGGCTTTAGACATCTCCATACAGGGCATTAGACATCTCCATACAGGGCATTAGACATCTCCATACAGGGCTCTATACAACTCCATACAGGGCACTAGACATCTCCATACAGGGCTTTATACATCTCCATACAGGGCCGTATACATCTCCATACAGGGCCGTATACATCTCCATACAGGGCTTTATTCATCTCCATACAGGGCATTAGACATCTCCATACAGGGCATTAGACATCTCCATACAGGGCTTTATACATCTCCATACAGGGCTCTATACATCTCCATACAGGGCTTTATACATCTCCATACAGGGCTTTAGACATCTCCATACAGGAATTTATACATCTCCACACATGGCTTTATACATCTCCATACAGGAATTTATACATCTCCATACATACTGTATACTTAGCACTACAATGCAACTAAACTAACAGGGCTTTAGACATCTCCATACAGGGCTTTAGACATCTCCATACAGGGCTTTATACATCTCCATACAGGGCTTTATTCATCTCCATACAGGGCATTAGACATCTCCATACAGGGCTTTATACATCTCCATACAGGGCTTTATACATCTCCATACAGGGCTCTATACATCTCCATACAGGGCTTTATACATCTCCATACAGGGCTTTATACATCTCCATACAGGAATTTATACATCTCCACACATGGCTTTATACATCTCCTTACAGGAATTTATACATCTCCATACATACTGTATAGTTAGCACTACAATGCAACTAAACTAACAGGGCTTTATACATCTCCATACAGGGCTTTATTCATCTCCATACAGGGCTCTATACATCTCCATACAGGGCTTTATACATCTCTATACAGGGCTTTATTCATCTCCAAACAGGGCTTTATTCATCTCCATACAGGGCTCTATACATCTCCATACATGGCTTTATTCATCTCCATACAGGGCTTTATACATCTCCATACAGGGCTTTATACATCTCTATACAGGGCTTTATTCATCTCCATACAGGGCTTTATTCATCTCCATACAGGGCTCTATACATCTCCATACATGGCTTTATTCATCTCCATACAGGGCTTTATTCATCTCCATACAGGGCTTTAGACATCTCCATACAGGGCATTAGACATCTCCATACAGGGCATTAGACATCTCCATACAGGGCTCTATACATCTCCATACAGGGCATTAGACATCTCCATACAGGGCCGTATACATCTCCATACAGGACTTTATACATCTCCATACAGGACTTTATACATCTCCATACAGGGCATTATACATCTCCATACTGGGCCGTATACATCTCCATACAGGGCTTTATACATCTCCATACAGGGCTTTATTCATCTCCATACAGGGCATTAGACATCTCCATACAGGGCATTAGACATCTCCATACAGGGCTTTATACATCTCCATACAGGGCTCTATACATATCCATACAGGGCTTTATACATCTCCATACAGGGCTTTAGACATCTCCATACAGGAATTTATACATCTCCACACATGGCTTTATACATCTCCATACAGGGCTTTATACATCTCCATACAGGGCTCTATACATCTCCATACAGGGCTTTATACATCTCCATACAGGGCTTTAGACATCTCCATACAGGAATTTATACATCTCCACACATGGCTTTATACATCTCCATACAGGAATTTATACATCTCCATACATACTGTATACTTAGCACTACAATGCAACTAAACTAACAGGGCTTTATACATCTCCATACAGGGCTTTAGACATCTCCATACAGGGCTTTATACATCTCCATACAGGGCTTTATACATCTCCATAAAGGGCTATAGACATCTCCCTACAGGGCTCTATACATCTCCATACAGGGCTTTATACATCTCCATACAGGGCTTTAGACATCTCCATACAGGGCTTTATACATCTCCATACAGGGCTTTATTCATCTCCATACAGGGCTTTAGACATCTCCATACAGGGCTCTATACATCTCTATACAGGGCTTTATACATCTCCATACAGGGCTTTATTCATCTCCATACAGGGCTTTATTCATCTCCATACAGGGCTCTATACATCTCCATACAGGGCTTTATTCATCTCCATACAGGGCTTTATTCATCTCCATACAGGGCTCTATACATCTCCATACAGGGCTTTATTCATCTCCATATAGGGCTTTATACATCTCCATACAGGGCTCTATACATCTCCATACAGGGCTTTATTCATCTCCATACAGGGCTTTATACATCTCCATACAGGGCTCTATACATCTCCATACAGGGCTTTATACATCTCCATACAGGGCTTTAGACATCTCCATACAGGAATGTATACATCTCCACACATGGCTTTATACATCTCCATACAGGAATGTATACATCTCCATACATACTGTATACTTAGCACTACAATGCAACTAAACTAACAGGGCTTTAGACATCTCCATACAGGGCTTTAGACATCTCCATACAGGGCTTTATACATCTCCATACAGGGCTTTATTCATCTCCATACAGGGCATTAGACATCTCCATACAGGGCTTTATACATCTCCATACAGGGCTTTATACATCTCCATAAAGGGCTTTAGACATCTCCATACAGGGCTCTATACATCTCCATACAGGGCTTTATACATCTCCATACAGGGCTTTAGACATCTCCATACAGGACTTGATACATCTCCACACATGGCTTTATACATCTCCATACAGGAATTTATACATCTCCATACATACTGTATACTTAGCACTACAATGCAACTAAACTAACAGGGCTTTATACATCTCCATACAGGGCTTTAGACATCTCCATACAGGGCTTTATACATCTCCATACAGGGCTTTATACATCTCCATAAAGGGCTTTAGACATCTCCATACAGGGCTCTATACATCTCCATACAGGGCTTTATACATCTCCATACAGGGCTTTAGACATCTCCATACAGGGCTTTATACATCTCCATACAGGGCTTTATTCATCTCCATACAGGGCTCTATACATCTCCATACAGGGTTTTATACATCTCCATACAGGGCTTTAGACATCTCCATACAGGGCTCTATACATCTCCATACAGGGCTTTATACATCTCCATACAGGGCTTTATTCATCTCCATACAGGGCTCTATACATCTCCATACAGGGTTTTATACATCTCCATACAGGGCTTTATTCATCTCCATACAGGGCTTTATTCATCTCCATACAGGGCTCTATACATCTCCATACAGGGCTTTATTCATCTCCATACAGGGCTTTATTCATCTCCATACAGGGCTCTATACATCTCCATACAGGGCTCTATACATCTCCATACAGGGCTTTATTCATCTCCATACAGGGCTCTATACATCTCCATACAGGGCTTTATTCATCTCCATACAGGGCTTTATACATCTCCATACAGGGCTTTATTCATCTCCATACATGGCTTTATACATCTCCATACAGGGCTTTATACATCTCCATACAGGGCTTTATACATTGTTTTATACAGCTCCATACATGGCATTATACATCTTCATACAGGGCTTTGTACATCTCCATACATGGCATTATACATCTCCATACAGGGCTTTATAGGGTCTCCATAAAGGGCTTTATACGTCTCCATACAGGGCTTTATACATCTCCATACAGGGCTTTATTCATCTCCATACGTGGCTTTATACATTGTTTTATACATCTCCATACAGGGCTTTGTACATCTCCATACATGGCATTATACATCTCCATACAGGGCTTTATAGGTCTCCATAAAGGGCTTTATACGTCTCCATAAAGGGCTTTGTACATCTCCATACATGGCATTATACATCTCCATACATGGCATTATACATTTCCATACAGGGCTTTATACGTCTCCATAAAGGGCTTTATACGTCTCCATAAAGGGCTTTATACGTCTCCATAAAGGGCTTTATACGTCTCCATAAAGGGCATTATACATCTCCATACAGGGCTTTATACATCTCCATACAGGGCTTTATACATCTCCATACAGGGCTTTATACATTGTTTTATACAGCTCCATACATGGCATTATACATCTCCATACAGGGCTTTGTACATCTCCATAAATGGCATTATACATCTCCATACAGGGCTTTATAGGTCTCCATAAAGGGCTTTATACGTCTCCATAAAGGTCTTTATACATCTCCATACATATTCTTCATCCCTTTACACGTGTGCGTATAAGGTAGTTGTTGTGAAATTGTTAGGTTAGATTACTCTTTGGTTATTACTGCATTGCCGCAACTAGAAGCACAAGCATTTTGCTACACTCGCATTAACATCTGTTAACTATGTGTATGTGACAAATACAATTTGATTTGATTTGATTTGTGGCATGTCTTGCTGGGTATGCATGGGTGTCCGAGCTGTCTGCCAGTAGTTAAAACAGGCAGCTCGGTGCATTCAACATGTCAATACCTCTCACAAATAGTGATGAAGTCATCTCTCTTCCACTTTGAGCCATGAGAGATATACATGAATATGATTAATGTTAGCTCTCTTTGTACATCCAAGGGCCAGCCGTGCTGCTCTGTTCTGGGCAAATTGTCCCTCTTTGTGGAACCTGACCACACGGATGAACAGAAGTCCAGGTGCGACAAAACTAGGGCCTATAGGACCTGCCTTGTTGATAGTGCTGTTAAGAATGCAGAACAGCACTTTATTGTGGAAAGACTTCTCCCCATCCTAGCTACTTTTGTATCAATATGTTTTGAATATGACAGTTTACAATCCAGGGTTACAGCAAGCAGTTTAGTCTTCAGTCAACTTAGGGTATGTACACTTCTGACCCACTGGAATTTGGATACAGTGAATTATAAGTGAAATAATCTGTCTGTAAACAATTGTTGGAAAAATGACTTGTGTCATTCACAAAGAAGATGTCCTAACCGACTTGCCAAAACTATAGTTTGTTAACAAGAAACTTGTGGAGTGGTTGAAAAACAAGTTTTAATGACTCCAACCTAAGTGTATGTAAACTTCCGACTACAACTGTAGCTATTACATGCAGTAAACATAACGAGCTGAAAAGCTATTTAATATAAATATCATCCCACAGCATTTATGCAGAAAACAGCATTACTACCCCCACTACTTCTTTCTCCCTCTGCTCTCTCTCTCTCTTTATCTCTCTCTCTCTATCCCACTATCTCTCCCTCACGATATCCTTCTCTCTCTCTCTCTCTCTCGCTCTCTTTCTTTATTGCCCCCCTCCCTACTTTAAACTCTAGCCCAGCATCTAGACATGTTCTGAACACAGTTTTCATGTTATTATATAACAAGTGGAAATGATTAGTGCAGGGATGAAAAGGGAGAGGGTTTATCAAATGGACATCTAATTGTAACAAATTAAGCGCTTTATTGAGGTACTGTCTAACACTGGAGAACATTGCAGAGGAAATGTCATCACGTTGTCATACGGTGAGCTAGTTTAATGTAATATAACTTATAATGGGGAAAGAATATATCAAACCAAAGTTCATATAAGCACTACCAGCCGACGCTACCATGAATGCATTAGCATTGCACCCTCTTGTTTGTACATACATCAGACAAGTCTAAATGTGTTTCATAAGGTTAATGTGTTTCATCAGGGTAATGCATTTCATCAGGGTACTGTGTTTCATCAGGGTAATGCATTTCATCAGGGTACTCTGTTTCATCAGGGTACTCTGTTTCATCAGGGTAATGCATTTCATCAGGGTACTCTGTTTCATCAGGGTACTCTGTTTCATCAGGGTAATGCATTTCATCAGGGTACTCTGTTTCATCAGGTTACTGTGTTTCATCAGGTTACTGTGTTTTGTCAGGGTAATGGGTTTCGTCAGGGTAATGGGTTTCGTCAGGGTATTGGGTTTCGTCAGGGTATTGAGTTCCGTCAGGGTACTGTGTTAGATGTATGTTGATATGCCAAAACGAAACAGTATCAAAGGGAGATTATGTGAGTCTGAAGAGATCTGAGAATGCGTGGGAGTATAATGCTAAGTGCAGCTGTATGTATTTGTACTGTATGCTGAGTATGTTTGGTTTGTGTGTGTGTATGTAATCATGTAACCTCCCATCTCTTTTAATAAATAACACACAGACAAACGCGCGCACACAAACGCACATACACATACACCAATAGAAAGCATCTGATGTGTCCATTGCCCATGGCGTGGGTTGGAACAGGCCCAGACTACACTGAAGATAAACCGATGGGCTTTTTAAATACATGTTCAACGACTTGTCTCATTTAACTCCTTTAATGCCCAGGACTCTGCTGGTGAGGCTTCCCAAACAATCTAAATGAGAAACTGATTGACAATACCTTCCAAACAGACATGTTTTCACAGCTTAAGCAATACCACAACACAGCTATTAATTTCCACAAACCCATTTAAATACACATTAAGATCAAGAGGGGAAACAACTTTGAAAAATATAACTGTATGAGTGTCTGCGGTGGGTTGTAAGCGGAGTGTGCGCACGTCTGTATGTTTGTGTGTGTGTTTGTTGTGATGCGGATTGAGTCTGTGAATAGATTAACCAAAACCTGACTATCAGTGAACGAGATAGGGATCAGAAGCGCTCTGCAGGAAGCTCACTCTCTCTCTTTTACTCTCGCTGTCTCTCCATCGAAAGCCTGCGAGATGGAGGGGCCAACCGGGTCGTGGACAAATCATTTCAAATAGCTTTTTATTTGTCACATGCGCCGAAAACAACAGGTATAGACCTTACTGTGAAATGCTTACTTAAAATAACGTATTAACCAACAATGCAGTTCAAGGTTAAATAAAATTTAAAAGTAGAAAATATTTACTAAATAAACTAAAGTAAAAAAATCTAATAAAATCAAAAAGTAAAAAGAAAATAACAATAATGGGGCTATATACAGGGGGTACTGGTACAGAGTCCATGTGCAGGGGTACAGGTTAGTTGAGGTAATTTGTAAAATGACTATACATAGATAATAAACAGTGAGTAGCAGCAGTGTAAAAACAAAAGGGCTCAATGTAAATAGTCCGTTTGGACATTTGATTAATAGTTCAGCAGTTTTATGGCTTGGGGGTAGAAACTGTTAAGGAGCCTTTTGGTCCTAGACTTGGCTCTCCGGTACCGCTTCCCATGCGGTAGCAGAGAGAACAGTCTATGACTTGGGTGACTGGAGTCTTTGACAATTTTTGGGGTTGAAAGAATCATCAACAAACTATCATGGTCCAAACAAACCAAGACACTCGTGAAGAGGACAACACATTTCCCCCCTCAGGAGACTGAAAAGATTTGGCATGGGTCCCCAGATCCTGAAAAAGTTATACAGCTGCACCATCGAGAGCATCCCAACCAGTTGCATCACCGCCTGGTATGGCAACTGCTCGACATCTGACCGTAAGGCACTACAGAGGGTAGTGCGTTTGGCCCAGTACATCACTGGGGCCAAGCTTCCTGACATCCATGACCTATATACTAGGCGGTATCAGAGGAAAGCCCCAAAAAAGTGTCAAAGACCCCAGTCACCCAAGGCATAGACTGTTCTCTCTGCTGCTGCATGGCATGCGGTACCGGAGCGCTAAGTCTAGAGCCAAAAGGCTCCTTAACAGCTTCTATCACCCAGACAATTTACAGTACATTAACCCCCCCCAGCACTTTAGCACTTTGTAAAAATTACCTTGACTAACCTGTACCCCTGCACATTGACTAGGTACTGTTACCCAGTGTATTTAGCCTCCATTCCTCCCTCCCTCCCTTCTCCCTTCCTCCATTTTCTTTCCCTTTTCCATCCCATCCTCCCTCCCTTTCCATTCCTCCATTCCTCCCTCCCTTCTCCCTCCTTCTGTTTTCCATCCCTTTTCCATCCCATCCTCCCTCCCTTTCCGTTCCTCCCTCCCTCCCTTCTCCCTCCTTCCGTTTTCCTTCCCCTTTCCCTCCCATCCTCCCTCCCTTTCCGTTCCTCCCTCCCTCCCTTCTCCCTCCTTCCGTTTTCCATCCCTTTTCCCTCCCATCCCCCCTCCCTTTCCATTCCTCCCTCCCTCCATTCCATTCATTATTCATCCCTCCCTCCTCCCCTCAGGTCTAACAAATCTTCTCTTCAAACTCACGATTCTGTTGAAGGCTGGATTTGACTGTGGTGAGTCCAGGAGAAAATATGAAAATGTCCACAATATCACTGGAGCTAACAGTCATATCTCTTTGGCAAATAGTTGAATTGTTAAATTAAAACACAGTATCATATCCCCCTGGAGGGCTCATTCAGGAGGCATATGT
The DNA here is from genome assembly GCF_045679555.1 of Salvelinus alpinus. NCBI lineage: Eukaryota > Metazoa > Chordata > Actinopteri > Salmoniformes > Salmonidae > Salvelinus > Salvelinus alpinus. Next base: position 84,926,284 of record NC_092088.1, on the reverse strand, counting down.
GTTTTCTCTCTTTTTCTCCATCCATCTTTTCCCTCCATCGATCCCTTCTCCTTTTCTTCTCCGTTCATCCGTTCAGTTTAATGGAAATAATTTCCAACACTTTGCCTTGGACAGACTGGCCTGATGACATCACCATCACACAGGATACGACGCAGTGCCCCAGATTGGCCAGTGTTGTCACTGATCCACTCACTGACTGTGAGGACACTCTCTCTCTCTCTCTCTCTCTCCCTCTCTCTCTCTCTCTCTCTCTCTCTCTCTCTCCCTCTCTCTCGTCACACTTATAATTGCTGGACAAGCCATGAGCGTCTTGGACATTCACACTCACCACTCATGAACGCAACTATCATCCTGCCAAAAATCATCTTCATTTCACTTCTCACACATACTGTACTCATAGCTACCCACAGTCTACTGTCTCATTCACAGAGTTAGCTACCAATTCCATACTGGGGACAAAGCAAGCAATCTCTATCTCTCTCTCCCTCTCCCTCGCTTCCTCAGTTATCACCAGCAGTAGGCCTAATTCTCTAACTGTTTTCATCAGCTGATAGAGAATATACACAGCCATAGCCTCCTGTTTAATACACAAGGCTCATCGAAGACCTCTCCAGTGCCATCAAATCAAATCAAATTTTATTAGTCACATACACATGGTTAGCAGATGTTAATGCGAGTGCAGCGAAATGCTTGTGCTTCTAGTTCCGACAATGCAGTAATAACCAACAAGTAATATAACCTAACAATTCCACAACTACTACCTTATACACACACACAAGTGTAAAGGGATAAAGAATATGTACATAAAGATATATGAATGAGTGGTGGTACAGAACGGCATGGCAAGATGCAGTAGATGGTATAGAGTATGGTATATACATATGAGATGAGTACTGTAGGGTATGTAAACATAAAGTGGCATAGTTTAAAGTGGCTAGTGGTACATGTATTACATAAAGATGGCAAGATGCAGTAGATGATATAGAGTACAGTATATACATATGAGATGGGTAATGTAGGGTATGTAAACATTATATTAAGTGGCATTGTTTAAAGTGGCTAGTGGTACATTTTTACATAATTTCCATCAATTCCCATTTTTAAAGTGGCTGGAGTTGAGTCAGTATGTTGGCAGCGGCCGCTAAATGTTAGTGGTGGCTGTTTAACAGTCTGATGGCCTTGAGATAGAAGCTGTTTTTCAGTCTCTCGGTCCCTGCTTTGATGCACCTGTACTGACCTCGCCTTCTGGATGATAGCGGGGTGAACAGGCAGTGGCTCGGGTGGTTGTTGTCCTTGATGATCTTTATGGCCTTCCTGTGACATCGGGTGGTGTAGGTGTCCTGGAGGGCAGGTAGTTTGCCCCCGGTGATGCGTTGTGCAGACCTCACTACCCTCTGGAGAGCCTTACGGTTGTGGGCGGAGCAGTTGCCGTACCAGGCGGTGATACAGCCCGACAGGATGCTCTCGATTGTGCATCTGTAGAAGTTTGTGAGTGCTTTTGGTGACAAGCCGAATTTCTTCAGCCTCCTGAGGTTGAAGAGGCGCTGCTGCGCCTTCTTCACAACGCTGTCTGTGTGGGTGGACCAATTCAGTTTGTCCGTGATGTGTACACCGAGGAACTTAAAACTTTCCACCTTCTCCACTACTGACCCGTCAATGTGGATAGGGGGGTGCTCCTTCTGCTGTTTCCTGAAGTCCACAATCATCTCCTTTGTTTTGTTGACGTTGAGTGTGAGGTTATTTTCCTGACACCACACTCCGAGGGCCCTCACCTCCTCCCTGTAGGCCGTCTCGTCGTTGTTGGTAATCAAGCCTACCACTGTAGTGTCATCCGCAAACTTGATGATTGAGTTGGAGGCGTGCATGGCCACGCAGTCGTGGGTGAACAGGGAGTACAGGAGAGGGCTCAGAACGCACCCTTGTGGGGCCCCAGTGTTGAGGATCAGCGGGGTGGAGATGTTGTTACCTACCCTCAACACCTGGGGGCGGCCCGTCAGGAAGTCCAGGACCCAGTTGCACAGGGCGGGGTCGAGACCCAGGGTCTCGAGCTTGATGACGAGTTTGGAGGGTACTATGGTGTTAAATGCTGAGCTGTAATCGATGAACAGCATTCTCACATGGGTATTCCTCTTGTCCAGATGGGTTAGGGCAGTGTGCAGTGTGGTTGCGATTGCGTCGTCTGTGGACCTATTGGGTCGGTAAGCAAATTGGAGTGGGTCTAGGGTGTCCGGTAGGGTGGAGGTGATATGGTCCTTGACTAGTCTCTCAAAGCACTTCATGATGACGGAAGTGAGTGCTACGGGGCGGTAGTCGTTTAGCTCAGTTACCTTAGCTTTCTTGGGAACAGGAACAATGGTGGCCCTCTTGAAGCATGTGGGAACAGCAGACTGGGATAAGGATTGATTGAATATGTCCGTAAACACACCAGCCAGCTGGTCTGCGCATGCTCTGAGGACGCGGCTGGGAATGCCGTCTGGGCCTGCAGCCTTGCGAGGGTTAACACGTTTAAATGTTTTACTCACCTCGGCTGCAGTGAAGGAGAGCCCGCAGGTTTTGGTAGGGGGCCGTGTCAGTGGCACTGTATTGTCCTCAAAGCGGGCAAAAAAAGTTGTTTAGCCTGTCTGGGAGCAAGACATCCTGGTCCGCGACGGGGCTGGTTTTCTTTTTGTAATCCGTGATTGACTGTAGACCCTGCCACATACCTCTTGTGTCTGAGCTGTTGAATTGCGACTCGATTTTGTCTCTGTACTGGGACTTAGCCTGTTTGATTGCCTTGCGGAGAGAATAGCTACACTGTTTGTATTCGGTCATGCTTCCGGTCACCTTGCCCTGGTTAAAAGCAGTGGTTCGCGCTTTCAGTTTCACGCGAATGCTGCCGTCAATCCACGGTTTCTGGTTTGGGAATGTTTTAATCGTTGCTGTGGGTACGACATCGTCAATGCACTTCCTAATGAACTCGCTCACCGAATCAGCATATTCGTCAATATTGTTGTTGGACGCAATGCGGAACATATTCCAATCCGCGTGATCGAAGCAGTCTTGAAGCGTGGATTCAGATTGGACGGACCAGCGTTGAACAGACCTGAGCGCGGGAGCTTGTTGTTTTAGTTTCTGTTTGTAGGCTGGAATCAACAAAATGGAGTCGTGGTCAGCTTTTCCGAAAGGGGGGCGGGGGAGGGCCTTATATGCGTCGCGGAAATTAGTATAACAATGATCTAGGGTTTTTCCAGCCCTGGTAGCACAATCGATATGCTGATAGAATTTAGGGAGTTTTGTTTTTAGATTAGCCTTGTTAAAATCCCCAGCTACGATGAATGCAGCCTCAGGGTGTGTGGTTTCCAGTTTACAAAGAGTCAGATAAAGTTCGTTCAGGGCCATCGATGTGTCTGCTTGGGGGGGAATATATACGGCTGTGATTATGATTGAAGAGAATTCCCTTGGTAGATAATGCGGTCGACATTTGATTGTGAGGAGTTCTAGATCAGGTGAACAGAATGACTTGAGTTCCTGTGTGTTGTTATGATGATCACACCACATCTCGTTAATCATAAGGCATACCCCCCCGCCCCTCTTCTTACCAGAAAGATGTTTGTTTCTGTCGGCGCGATGCATGAAGAAACCAGCTGGCTGCACCGACTCCGTTAGCGTCTCTTGAGTTAGCCATGTTTCCGTGAAGCAGAGCACGTTGCAATCCCTGATGTCTCTCTGGAATGCTACCCGTGCTCGGATTTCATCAACCTTATTGTCAAGAGACTGGACATTGGCGAGTAGTATGCTAGGGAGTGGAGCGCGATGTGCCCGTCTCCGAAGCCTGACCACGAGACCGCCTCGTTTGCCCCTTTTACGGCGTCGCACAGGGTCGCCGGCTGGGATCAGATCCATTGTATTGGGTGGAAGGCAAAACACTGGATCCGTTTCGGGAAAGTCATATTCCTGGTAGGAACGATGATGAGTTGACGTTAATCGTATATTCAGTAGTTCCTCCCGACTGTATGTAATGAAACCTAAGATTACCTGGGGTACCGATGTAAGAAATAACACATAAAAAAACAAAATACTGCATATTTTCCAAGGAACGCGAAGCGAGGCGGCCATCTCTTTTTCGGCGCCGGAAGTCTAAGTCCAATAGCCGGTGTTTGAGAAAGAGAAGAGAAGAGGAACATATTCATTGTGTCTCCATATCTTCCCACTCTGTCTTCAAGTCAACATTTTAATGAGTATTGTATTTGGAACAACAACATATTCCTTCTTAGTTCTGTCAATTAAAAACGCATGATTAAACAATTTGAATTTGCCTGAGATAGAGTAGACTGTGGTGATGCATGATACAGGCTGTCTGGATATTAGCCAGTATGGTAGCTAGCTCTTTCCTGATACAGGCTGTCTGGATATTAGCCAGTATGGTAGCTAGCTCTTTCCTGATACAGGCTGTCTGGATATTAGCCAGTATGGTAGCTAGCTCTTTCCTGATACAGGCTGTCTGGATATTAGCCAGTATGGTAGCTAGCTCTTTCCTGATACAGGCTGTCTGGATATTAGCCAGTATGGTAGCTAGCTCTTTCCTGATACAGGCTGTCTGGATATTAGCCAGTATGGTAGCTAGCTCTTTCCTGATACAGGCTGTCTGGATATTAGCCAGTATGGTAGCTAGCTCTTTCCTGATACAGGCTGTCTGGATATTAGCCAGTATGGTAGCTAGCTCTTTCCTGATACAGGCTGTCTGGATATTAGCCAGTATGGTAGCTAGCTCTTTCCTGATACAGGCTGTCTGGATATTAGCCAGTATGGTAGCTAGCTCTTTCCTGATACAGGCTGTCTGGATATTAGCCAGTATGGTAGCTAGCTCTTTCCTGATACAGGCTGTCTGGATATTAGCCAGTATGGTAGCTAGCTCTTTCCTGATACAGGCTGTCTGGATATTAGCCAGTATGGTAGCTAGCTCTTTCCTGATACAGGCTGTCTGGATATTAGCCAGTATGGTAGCTAGCTCTTTCCTGATACAGGCTGTCTGGATATTAGCCAGTATGGTAGCTAGCTCTTTCCTGATACAGGCTGTCTGGATATTAGCCAGTATGGTAGCTAGCTCTTTCCTGATACAGGCTGTCTGGATATTAGCCAGTATGGTAGCTAGCTCTTTCCTGTTCTCTCATCCCTGTTTTCTCCTCTGTGCCCCACTCAGTGTTTTTGATGTTTGTTCTCTTGTTCAACAGTGCTTTGACATACAGCATGTGGTATAATAGTAGTTCACACACACACACACGCACACACTGCAATGCTCCACTGAGCACCATTTGCATTGTCAACGGGACACTCCTGAGCTCTGTCACACCATGCGAGCAGCAGCACGTCGGATAGTTTTACATAAAACATATGTTGTATATTAATGCATGTTTGTACATAGTGTGCTTCCCAAATTGATCCCCTATTTCCTATGTAGTGCACTACTTTTGACCAGGGCCCATAGGGCTCTGTTCAAAAGTAGTGCAATATATAGGGAAGGGGTGGCATTTGGAACACAGGCATACAGAACTGTATGAATTTCATCATGCCAGAGTATAGAGTTGAGGGCTATGGCATTAACTTTTCCTTTATTTTCTTCTCTTCAACCTGTTCTCACCACATGCTACAGCCTTTCAACTCAACATGTATCCTCACAGCAGCGTAGCATGGTGTATTTGTGTTCAGTCAAGTGAGTAACATAAAGGGGTTATGCACATGGATGTGATAGAAAAACACATTACCCTAAGAAGCTACTCAATGTCAACTCTAGTCTACTGTCAATATAAGCAGGCATACAGGTAACTGCCAAAATAAAGGAAACACCAACATAAAGTGTCTTAATAGGGTGTTGTGCCACCATGACCCAGAACAACTTCAATGCACCTTGGCATATATTCTACACATTTCTGGAACTCTGTTGGAGGGATCAGTTCTTCCACGACAAATTCCATAATTTGGTGTTTTGTTGATGGTGGTGGAAAACGCTGTCACAGGCGACACTAGAATATCCCATAAGTGTGTTCAATTGGGTTGAGATCTGGTGACTGAGACATCCATGACATATGGTTTATATCGTTTTCATGCTCATCAAACCATTTAGTGACCACGTGTGCCCTGTGGATGGGGGCATTGTTGTCCTGGAAGTGACCACTCCTATCAGGATAGAAATGATTCACCACAGGTTGAAGGTGATCACTGAGAATGGCTGTATTGGCGTTTACCTTGCCCTCTAAGGAGTTGAGAGGACATAACCCATGGCAGGAAAATGCATCCCACACCATAACAGAGCCTCAAGAACCCTCCTTTACTCAATTGTTTCCTTTATTTTACCCGTACTGAATATACAGTATAAGCAATTTTAGCAGACACTTTTATCCAAAGTGACTAATGGTAGTGTGTGCATATTTTGTATGCGCGTCCCGAGCGTGAATCAAACCCATGAGCCTTGCCATTGCAAGTGCGATGCTCTACCAAATGAGCCACACAGGACCAGGCATCAAATCAAAGTGTATTGCTTGCGTACACATATTTGCAGATGTTATCGCAGGTGTAGCAAAATGCTTGTGTTTCTAGCTCCAACAGTGCAGTAATACCTAGCAATGCAAAATAACAATACACACAAAATTAAAATTGTTTTAAGAAATGAGTAATGTCGGAGACCGGAATATAAATATAGACTGAGTGTTCAAAACATTAGGAACCTCTGTTTATTCCATTACTCATTTTGGGTGCTGGAACTGTTTATATTTCGGTGCAGGAGCTCCACAATACTTTTGAGCTAATAATATGCAATGAGAGGAACAGGAGCTCAAGCAGTAGAAAAGTTGAGGTGCCAGTATTCAGCTCCGGTGAGCTCCTGCCCAAGTCAAGCACCGGTAGTAGGTGCCAGGCGCACCGGTTTGAGTGTGTCAAGAACTGCAACACTGCTGGATTTTTCACGCTCAATAGTTTCCCGTGTGTATCAAGAATGGTCCACCACCCAAAGAACATCCAGCCAACTTGACACAACTGTGGGAAGCATTGGAGTCAACATGGGCCAGCATCCCTGTGGAACGCTTTCAACACCTTGTAGAGTCCTGGCCCTGACGAGTTGAGGCTGTTCTGAGGGCTAAAAGGGGTGCAACTCAATATTAGGAAGGCATTCCTAATGTTTGTACACTTAGCCATGCAATCTCCATAGACAAACATTGGCAGTAGAATGGCCTTACTTAAAAGCTCAGTTACTTTTCTGCCCTGCTAGACCTGCCCCGGTCAACTGTAAGTGCTGTTATTGTTAAGTGGAAATGTCTAGGAGAAACAACGGCTCAGCCACGAAGAGGTAGGCCACACAAGCTCAAAGAACGGGTCCTCCGAGTGCATGCAGCGCGTAAAAATCATCTGTCCTCAGTTGCAACACTGATCCTGACTAGTCTCCCAGTCCCTGCCTCTGAAAGACATCCCCACAGCATGATGCTGCCACCACCATGCTTCACTGTAGGGATGGTGGCAGGGTTCCTCCAGACGTGATGCTTGGCATTCAGGCCAAATAGTTCAATCTTGGTATTCATCAGACCAGAGAATCTTGTTTCTCATGGTCTGAGAGTCTTTAGGTGCCTTTTGGCAAACTCCAAGCAGGCTGTCATGTGCCTTTTACTGAGGAGTGGCTTCCGTCTGGTCACTCCACCATAAAGGCCTGATTGGTGGAGTGCTGCAGAGATGGTTGTCCACCTCTTGGTGGTTCCAAACTACTTCCATTTAAGAATGATGGAGGCTGCTGTGTTCTTGGGGACCTTCAATTCTGCAGACATGTTTTGGTACCTTTCCCCAGATCTGTGCCTTGACACAATGCTGTCTCTGAGTTCTACAGACAATTCCTTCTAACTCATGGCTTGGTTTTTGCTCCAACATATATTGACAGGTGTGTGCCTTTCCAAATCATGTCCAATCGCATTGAATATACCACAGATGGACTCCAGTCAAGTTATAGACATTTCTCAAGGATGATCACTGGAAACAGTATGCACCTGAGCTCAATTTCGAATCTCATAGCAAGGGCTCTGAATACTTATGTCAATAAGGTATTTCTGTTTTTAATTTTTAATACATTTGCAAACATTCTATAAACCTGTTTTTGCTTTCTCATTATGGGGTATTGTGTGTAGATTGCTGAGGATTATTTGTTTAGATGTAATCCATTTTAGAATAAGGCTGTAATTTAACAAAATGTGGAAAAAGTCAATGGATCTGAATACTTTCCAAAGGCACTGTGTAACGGCTGTCTTCGGGTGAAAGAGAGGAGGACCAAAATGCAGCGTGATGATAATCCATATTTTAATTAGGATATTTAAACGACGAACAAAAACAACAAACTGACAGAAGGAACCGAAAACGCTACAGTCCTGAACATGGGAACACAGAACAGATGAACACATGAACAGGAACAATCACCCACAAACAAACAATGAAAACAGGCTACCTTAATATGGTTCCCAATCAGAGACAATGACAAACACCTGCCTCTTATTGAGAACCATATTAGGCCAAACAACAAACACAACATAGAAACACAAAACATAAAATGCCCACCCAGCTCACGTCCTGACCAACTAAACAAAGGAAATAAGGTCAGGAACGTGACAGTAATAAGGTCAGGAACGTGACACTTCTGCTTTTCTGTTGTGTGGAGAGCTGTGTCTTAGTCAATGCGGTCCATTTTGCAGTACAATTCTGATTCATGCTATTTCCTTGCTGTCAGACCTTCCACACATGACTAAGTCACCACTAAAGTGTCTGTATATGGTAGCAGTGACTGATGACACTCCATAGATTAGATTTTTACCCCACTAAACTTGTGCAAAATAGGCCATCCCTGAACGGCCAACCCGGGATATGATCTCATCTCAATATCTGCACCTTCTGCTCTTTACAGAGAGAGGGAGGCACTGGTATCACACTGGTATCACACTGGTATCACACTGGTAACACACTGGTATCACACTGGTATCACACTGGTATCATACTGGTAACACACTGGTATCACACTGGTATCACACTGGTATCACACTGGTATCACACTGATATCACACTGGTAACACACTGGTAACACACTGGTATCATACTGGTATCACACTGGTATCACACTGGTATCACACTGGTATCATACTGGTAGCACACTGGTAACACACTGGTATCACACTGGTATCACACTGGTATCACACTGGTATCATACTGGTATCACACTGGTAACACACTGGTATCACACTGGTATCACACTGGTATCACACTGGTAACACACTGGTAACACACTGGTATCACACTGGTATCACACTGGTAACACACTGGTATCACACTGGTATCACACTGGTATCACACTGGTAACACACTGGTATCACACTGGTATCACACTGGTATCACACTGGTATCACACTGGTATCACACTGGTAACACACTGGTATCACACTGGTATCACACTGGTATCACACTGGTAACACACTGGTAACACACTGGTATCACACTGGTATCATACTGGTAACACACTGGTCACACACTTGTATCACACTGGTAACACACAGGTATCGCACTGGTATCACACTGGTAAGACACTGGTAACACACTGGTATCACACTGGTACCACACTGGTATCACACTGGTAACACACTGGTAAGACACTGGTAACACACTGGTAACACACTGGTATCACACTGGTAACACACTGGTAACCCACGGGTATCACACTGGTATCACACTGGTAACACACTGGTAACACACTGGTAACACACTGGTAACACACGGGTATCGCACTGGTATCACACTGGTATCACACTGGTAACACACTGGTAACACACGGGTATCGCACTGGTATCACACTGGTAACACACTGGTAAGACACTGGTAACACACTGGTAACACCCTGGTAACACACTGGTAACACTCTGGTAACACACGGGTATCACACTGGTATCACACTGGTAAGACACTGGTAACACACTGGTAACACCCTGGTAACACACTGGTAACACACTGGTAAGACACTGGTAACACACTGGTAACACCCTGGTAACACACTGGTAACACACTGGTAACACACTGGTAACACACTGGTAACATACGGGTATCACACTGGTATCACACTGGTAACACACTGGTAAGACACTGGTAACACACTGGTAACACCCTGGTAACACACTGGTAACACACTGGTAACACACTGGTAACACACTGGTAACACACTGGTATCACAGTGGTAACACACTGGTAACACACGGGTATCACACTGGTAACACACTGGTAACCCACTGGTAACACACTGGTAACACACTGGTAACACACTGGTATCCCAGGGTTTAGTCACCAGCTTGTTTAAATGAGGTACACAACAGCACCATCTTTCCTCTAGCACTGTCTTGCTTCCAATTTTCTTGCTGCATTTGTTTACACATTAGTATTTTCATTAGTATGGTTTGTTGGGCTACCCTTCAGTGCACACAACTACCAACTCTCTCTCTTTCTCTCACCATCTCTCGTTCTCTCTCTCTCTCTATCCTCTCTATCTCTATCCTCTCTCTCTCTCGTTCTCTCTCTATCCTCTCTCTCTAAATCCTCTCTCTCTATCTCTCTCTTTCTCAATTCAATTCAAGGGGCTTTATTGGCATGGGAAACATATGTTAACATTGCCAAAGCAAGTGAAGTAGATAATAAACAAAAGTGAAATAAACAATAACAATTAACAGTAAACATTACACTCACAGAAGTTCCCAAAAAATAAAGACATTACAAATGTAATATTATGTATATACACAGTGTTGTAAGGGAAAAGAAATAAACATAAATATGGGTTGTATTTACAATGGTGTTTGTTCTTCACTAGTTGACCTTTTCTTGTGGCAACAGGTCACAAATATTGCTGCTGTGATGGAACACTGTGGTATTTAGTAGATATGTGAGTTTATCGAAACCGGGTTTGTTTTTGAATTGTTTGTGGATCTGTGTAATCTGAGGGAAATACTATGTGTCTCTAATATGGTCATACATTGGGCAGAAGGTTAGGAAGTGCAGCTCAGTTTCCACCTCATTTTTTGGGCAGTGTGCACATAGCCTGTCTTCTCTTGAGAGCCAGGTCTGCCTACGGCGACCTTTCTCAAAAGCAAGGCTATGCTCACTGAGTCTGTACATAGTCAAAGCTTTCCTTAAGTTTGGGTCAGTCACAGTGGTCATGTATTCTGCCACTGTGTACTCTCTGTTTAGGGCCAAATAGCATTCTAGTTTGCTCTGATATTTGGTTAATTATTTCCAATGTGTCAAGTAATAATATTTTTGTTTTCTCATGATTTGGTTGGTTCTAATTGTGTTGCTGTCCTGGAGCTCTGTGGGGTGTGTTTGTGTTTGTGAACAGAGCCCCAGGACTAGCTTGCTTAGAGGACTCTTGTACAGGTTCATCTCTGTAGGTGATGGCTTTGTTATGGAAGGTTGTGATCTCTTGGTTTGTGAGCGGACCTCAGACCTCCATAAAGGGCAAGAGGTTCTAAAACTGATTTACACATTTTTTGCCAAATTGAGTCGAAGGCTTTTTGGAAATCCACAAAGCATGAGAAGACTTTGCCTTTGTTTTGATTTGTTTGTTTGTCATTTAGGGTGTGCAGGATGAATACGTCGTCTGTGAAACGATCATTTGGTAAAAAAACTATTTGACATTTCCTCAGTACATTTATTTCATTGAGGAAATGTATGAGTCTGCTGTTAATTATTATATATATTTTTTAATTCACCTTTATTTAACCAGGTAGGCCAGTTGAGAACATGTTCTCATTTTCAACTGCAACCTGGCCAAGATAAAGCAAAGTAGTGTGACAAAAACAACACAGAGTTGCACATGGGATAAACAATTGTACAGTCAATAACACAATAGAAAATCTGTATGAAGTGTGTGCAAATGAATTAAAGAGGTAAGGCAATAAATTGGCCAATAGTGGCAAAGTAATTACAATGTAGCAATTAAACACTGGAGTGATATTTGTGAAGATGAGGATGTGCAAGTAGAACTTCTGGTGAGCAAAAGAGCAGAAAAAGAAACACAAATATGGGGATGAGGTAGGTAGTTGGTTGGATGGGCTATTTACAGATGGGCTGTGTACAGCTGCAGAGGTCGGTAATCTGCTCTGACAGCTGACGCTTAAAGTTAATGAGGGAGATATAAGTCTCCAACTTCAGTGATTTTTGCAATTTGTTCCAGTTATTGGCAGCAGAGAACTGTGGCCAAAAGTGGTGTTGGCTTTGGGGATGACCAGTGAAATATACCTGCTGGAGCGTGTGCTACGGGTGGGTGTTGCTCTGGTGACCAGTGAGCTGAGACAAGGTGGAGCTTTACCTAGCAAAGACTCATAGATTACCTGGAGCCAGTGGGTTTGGCAACAAATATGTAGTGAGGACCAGCCAATGAGAGCATGCAGGTCGCAGTGGTGGGTAGTATATGGGGCTTTGGTGACAAAATGGATGGCACTGTGATACTGCATCCAATTTGCTAAGTAGAGTGTTGGAGGTTATTTTGTAAACGACATCACCGAAGTCAAGGATCAGTAGGATGGTCAGTTTTACAAGGGTATGTTTGGCAGCATGAGTGAAGGATGCTTTGTTGCGAAATAGGAAGCCATTTCTAGATTTAACTTTGGATTGGACATGCATAATGTGAGTCTGTAAGGAGAGTTTAGAGTCTAACCAGACACCAAGGTATTTACAGTTGTCCACATATTCTAAGTCAGAACCGTCCAGAGTAGTGATGCAAGTCGGGCGGGCAGGTGCTGGCAGCGATCGGTTGAAGAGCATGCATTTAGTTTTACTAGCATTTAAGAGCAGTTGGAGGCCACGGCAGGAGAGTTGAATGGCGTTGAAGCTCGTTTGGAGGTTTGTTAACTTCTCTAGGGTAGGGGGCAGCATTCGGAATTTTGGATGAAAAGCATGCCCAAATTAAACTGCCAGCTACTCATCCCCAGAAGATAAGATAAGCATATTATTAGTAGATTTGGATAGAAAACACTCTGAATTTTCTAAAACTGTTTGAATCATGTCTGTGAGTATAACATAACTTATTTAGCAGGCGAAACCCCGAGGACAAACCATTCAGATTTTTTTTGTTTTTTGAGGTCACTCTCTTTTCAATGATTTTTCATTGGGAAACCAGATTTCTAAGGGACATGCTTGCAGTTTCTACCGCTTCCACTGGATGTCAACAGTCTTTAGAAATTGGTTGAGGTTATTCCTTTGTGTAATGAAGAAGTAAGGCCATCTTGAACGAGAGTCACATTACGTTTCCTTTTAGATAGAAGCGCGTGAGCAGAAAGCTGGCTACAGTTGGTTTTAATCCTGTATTGAACACAGATCATCCCGTCTTCAATTTTATCGATTATTAACGTAAAAAAAATCCTAAAGTTGTATTACAAAAGTAGTTTGACATTTTTTGGCAAAGTTTACAGGTACCCTTTGAGATATTTTGTCGTCACGTTTGAGCAAGTTGGAACCTGTGTTTTTCTGGATCAAATGCGCCAAATAAATGGTCATTATGGATATATATCGACGAAATTAATAGAAAAAAAGGACCATTTGTGATGTTTATGGGACATATTGGAGTGCCAAAGGCAGAAGCTCGTCAAACGTAAGGCATGAATTATATTTTTATTTCTCCGTTTTGTGTCGCGCCTGCAGGGTTGAACTATGCTTATCTCTCTTTGTTTACAATGGTGCTATCCTCAGATAATAGCATCGTATGCTTTCGCCGAAAAGCCTATTTGAATTCTGACACGTTGGCTGGATTCACAACCAGTGTAGCTTTAATTTGGTATCTTTCATGTGTGATTTAATGAAAGTTTGATTTTATAGTAATTTTCATAGTAATTAATTTTAATTTCGCGCTCTGCATTTTCTCAGGCTTTTTGCCAAGTGAGACAGTAGCGTCCCGCCTAAACTCAGATTTTTGGATATAAATATGAACTTTACCGAACAAAACATACATGTATTGTGTAACATGAAGTCCTATGAGTGTCATCTGATGAAGATCATCAAAGGTTAGTGATTCATTTTATCTCTATTTCTGCTTTTTGTTACTGCTCTCTTTGGCTTTCTGTGACTTAGCTCATACCTAACATAATCGTTTGGTGTGCTTTCGTCGTAAAACCTTTTTGAAATCGGACACTTTGGCTGTATTTACAACAAGTGTAGCTTTAAAATGGAGTAAAATACTTGTAGGTTTGAGGAATTTAAATTATGGGATTTCTGTTGTTTTGAATTTGGCGCAGTGCAGTTTCACTGGCTTTTGACTAGGTGGGACGCTACCGTCCCACATACCCTAGAGAAGTTAACACAGTGTCCAAAGAAGGGCCAGATGTATACAAAATGGTGTCGTCTGCGTCGAGGTGGATCAAAGAATCACCGCAGCAAGCACGACATCATTGATATATACAGAGAAAAGAGTCTGCCCTAGAAATTAACCCTGTGGCACCCTTTTATGATATTGTTTAGGACCTTGAGCGTGGCTGAGGTGCACCCATGACCAGCTCGGAAACCAGATTGCACAGCGGAGAAGGTACGGTGGGATTCAAAATGGTCGGTGATCTGTTTGTTCACTTGGCTTTTGAAGACTTTAGAAAGGGCATGATGGATATTGGTATGTAACAGTTTTGGTCTAGAGTGTCTCCCCCTTTAAGAGGGGGATGACCGCGGCCACTCTTCAATCTTTAGGAATCTCAGACGATTTGAAAGAGAGGTTGAACAAACTATAAATTGGCGCTGCAACAATTTCAGTGGATACATATAGCAGGAGAGGGTCCAGATTGTCTAGCCCAGCTGATTTTTAGGGATCCAGAACTTGCTGCTCTTTCAGTTGTCTGAATTTGGGAGAAGGAGAAGTGGGGGGGAGGGGGTGCTTGGTCCAGTTGCTGCTGGGGGTGTAGAGCTGTTGGTCAGGGTTGGGGTAGCCAGGTGGAAAGCATGGCCAGCCATAGAGAAATGCTTAGTAAAATTCTCAGTTATCGTGGATTTATCAGTGGTGACAGTGTTTCTTAGTCTCAGTGCAGTGGGCAGCTGGGAGGAGGTGCTCTTATTCTCCATGGGATTATACAGTGTCCCAGAACTTTTTGGAATTAGTGCTGCAGTATGCAAATGTATGTTTGAAAAAGATAGCCTTTGCTTTCCTAACTCAAATCAAATCAAATCAAATGTATTTATATAGCTCTTCGTACATCAGCTGATATCTCAAAGTGCTGTACAGAAACCCAGCCTAAAACCCCAAACAGCAAGCAATGCAGGTGTAGAAGCACGGTGGCTAGGAAAAACTCCCTAGAAAGGCCAAAACCTAGGAAGAAACCTAGAGAGGAACCAGGCTATGAGGGGTGGCCAGTCCTCTTCTGGCTGTGCCAGGTGGAGATTATAACAGAGATTATAACAGAACATGGCAAAGATGTTCAAATGTTCATAAATGACCAGCATGGTCAAATAATAATAATCACAGTAGTTGTCGAGGGTGCAGCAAGTCAGCACCTCAGGAGTAAATGTCAGTTGGCTTTTCATAGCCGATCATTAAGAGTATCTCTACCGCTCCTGCTGTCTCTGTCTCTAACTGACTGTGTGCATTGGTTCCTGACTTCCCTGAAAAGTTAGGGTGTTTTTGTGCTGGTCAAGGGCAGTCAAGCCTGGGTTGAACCAAGGGCTGTATCTGTTCTTGTTCTACATTTTTTGACTGGGGCATGCTTATTTAAGATGGTGAGGAAAGCACTTTTAAAGAACAACCAGGCATCCTCTACTTACGGGATTAGGTCAATAACCTTCCAGGATACCCGGGCCAGGTCGATTAGAAAGGCGTGCTCGCTGAAGTGTTTTTGGGAGCGTTTGACAATGATGAGGGGTGGTCATTTGACTGCTGACCCATTATGCACGCAGGCAATGAGGCATTGATCGCTGAGATCCTGGTTGAAGACAGCAGAGGTGTATTTAGAGGGCAAGGTGGTCAGGATGATATCTAAGGTTATGGATTTAGGGTTCTACCTGGTTGGTTCCTTGATAATTTGTGTGAGATTGAGGGCATCAAGCTTAGATTGTAGGACGGCCGGGATGTTAAGCATATCCCAGTTTAGGTCACCTAACAGTACGAACTCTGAAGATAGATGGGGGGCAATAAATTAAAATATGGTGTCCAGGGCACAGCCGTGGGATGAAGGGGGTCTATAACAAGCGGCAACGGTGAGAGACTTGTTTCTGGAAAGGTGGATTTTTAAAAGTAGAAGATCAAATTGTTTGGGCACAGACCTGGATAGTATGAAAGCACTCTGCATGCTATCTCTTCAGTAGATTGCAACTCCATCCCGTTTGGCAGTTCTATCTTGTCGGAAAATGTTATAGTTAAGGATGGACATTTCTTGATCAGGGTTGGCAGAGTGTGCTATAACAGTGCAAAAAACAAACAAAGGGAGAAGGCTTCTGATATTAACATGCATGAAACCAAGGCTTTTACGGTTACAGAAGTCAACAAATGAGAGCGCCTGGGAAATGGCAGTTGTGCTGTGGGCTGCAGGGCCTGGGTTAACCTCTACATCACCAGAGGAACAGAGGAGGAGTAGGATAAGGGTACGGTTAAAGGTTATAAAAACTGGTTTTCTAGTACGTTCGAAACAGAGATTAAAAGGAGCAGATGTCTGGCCGCGGAAGAATAGATTCAAAACATGATGTACAGACAAAGGTATGGTAGGATGTGAGTACAGTGGAGGTAAACCTAGGCATTGAGTGATGATGAGAGAGGTTTTGTCTCTAGAGGCACCATTTAAGCCAGGTGAGGTCACCACATGTGTGGGGGTGGAACAAAAGGGCTATCTAAGGCATATTGAGCAGGGCTGGAGGCTCTACAGTGAAATAAGACAATAATCACTAACCAAAACAGCAATAGACAAGGCATATTGGCATTAGGGAGAGATATGTGTAGCCGAGGGTCCAGTGAGAAGCAGTAGATGAGTAAGGAACAATTCAGTAGTCGCTACTATGCTAGGCAAGCTGGAGACACGGCGACTCAGACAGCTAGTGGGTCGGGGCTAGCAGATGGGCCTCCAGGGAAGTCACAACGGAAGAGCCTGTTGAAACCACCTCGGACGGTTGTGTCGGCATTCCAGTCGTGGTGGATTGGCGACGCTCCGTGTCGGCAGTATATGGTCCAGGCCAATTGGCAAAAGAGGTATTGTAGCCCAAGAATTGGCTGATGGACTTCTTTGGCTAGCCAGGAGATGGGCCTAGCTCGAGGCTATCTCTGCACATCTCCCATTCCAGTGTTTAACCTCTCTGGAGCAGGTGGGACGCAAAAGTCCCACCGGCCAATAGCCAGGGAAAATACATCGCGCCAAATTCAAATAACATGATATAAAAATCAAACTTTCATTAAATCAAACATGTAAGATACCAAAGCTACACTCGTTGTGAATCCAGCCAACATGTCAGATTTCAAAAAGGCTTTTCGGCGAAAGCATAAGATGCTATTATCTGTTGATAGCACAACAGTAAACAAAGAGAGTAGCATAATTCAACACTGCAAGCACGACACAAAACGCAGAAATAAAATATAAATCATGCCTTACCTTTGACGAAATTATTTTGTTGGCACTCCAATATGTCCCATAAACATCACAAATGGTCCTTTTGTTCGATTAATTCCGTCGATATATATCCAAAATGTCAATTTATTTGGACCGTTTCATCCAGAAAAACATAGCTTCCAACTTTCGCCAAGTCACTACAAAATATATCAAAAGTTACATGTAAACTTTACCAAAACATTTCAAACTACTTTTGTAATACAACGTTAGGTATTTTTAAACGTTAATAATCGATCAATTTGAAGACGGGATGATCTGTGTTCAATACAAAAAGAAAACTGTGGCCCCCCAATGGTGGAACAAACTCCCTCACGACGCCAGGACAGCGGAGTCAATCACCACCTTCCGGAGACACCTGAAACCCCACCTCTTTAAGGAATACCTAGGATAGGATAAAGTAATCCTTCTCACCCCCCCCCCCCCCCTTAAAAGATTTAGATGCACTATTGTAAAGTGGCTGTTCCACTGGATGTCATAAGGTGAATGCACCAATTTGTAAGTCGCTCTGGATAAGAGCGTCTGCTAAATGACTTAAATGTAAAACAAACTGACGCAGCTTTTTTCGTAACGTGCCTCTTCTCAAAAAATGTACTTCATGTGACCTTCATTTACGATAGCCCTACTTCTTCACTACACAAAGGAATAACCTCAACCGATTTCCAAGGACTGGTGACATCCAGTGGAAGCAGTAGGAACTGCAAGCAAGTCCATTGGAAATCTGGTGTCTCTAAGAAAACCCATTGAAAAGACAGTGACATCAAAAAAATACAAATTCTGAATGGTTTGTCCTCAGGGTTTTGCCTGCTACATAAGTTATGTTATTCTCACAGACATGATTCAAACAGTTTTAGAAACTGCAGAGTGTTGTCTATCCACATCTACTAATAATATGCATATCTTATATTCTGGGGATGAGTAGCAAGCAGTTTAATTTTGGCATGCTATTTTTCCGAAAGTGAAAATGCTGCCCCCTGCCCTCAAGAAGTTAATTGCTATTTTGTAATTACTTCGCCCCCATGGCCTATTTATTGCCTTACCTCCCTTATCTTACCTCATTTGCACACACTGTATATAGACTTTTTCTATTGTATTATTGACTGTATGTTTGTTTATTCCATGTGTAACTCTGTGTTGTTGTATGCGTCGAACTGCTTTGCTTTATCTTGGCCAGGTCGCAGTTGCAAATGAGAACTTGTTCTCAACTAGCCTACCTGGTTAAATAAAGGTGAAATAAAAAAAAATAAAAAATAAAAAAATATCCATGCTAACTGGTGCTTGCTTCGGGACAGAGATGTTAGCCAGAAGTAGCCGCTTGGATAGCAGCTAGCTAGCTACGCTGATCTGGTGTAAAGGTTCAGAGCTTGCAGTAGGAATTACATTTACATTTTAGTCATTTAGCAGACGCTCTTATCCAGAGCGACTTACAGTAGAGTGCATACATTTTATTACATTTTTACATACTGAGACAAGGATATCCCTACCGGCCAAACCCTCCCTAACCCGGACGACGCTATGCCAATTGTGCGTCGCCCCACGGACCTCCCGGTTGCGGCCGGCTGCGACAGAGCCTGGGCGTGAACCCAGAGACTCTGGTGGCGCAGCTAGCACTGCGATGCAGTGCCCTAGACCACTGCGCCACCCGGGAGACAAAGGAAAAGGAATCCAGGGAGGGGTGGAGATAGGGGTGGAGATAAAGAAGTCCCATATTCGCTGGGTTGACATTGCGCTGTGCAGACTGACAGGAATTGACTTGGTTGAGGTTGGCTGATGCCCGAGTAAACGGTGATGACCGCTAGCGGTGGCTAACTGAGTACTAGCTAGTAACTAGTTAGCTAGCTAGCTTCTGATGGGGGTTCTGGTTCTAAAGTATAAAATATAGCATATCTGTACTGGACTGTGTGAGACAGGTTGCAGGAGAGTATGTTCAGTCCGTAGATGGAAATTGAGATTAAAAATATATACGAAATATATACGAAGAAAACAATTTATATACGGAACGGGACAAAACAGACATCCGACTGCTACGTCATCTTGGTTAACATCAATCCAAACAGTAGACATTTGACTTCAGATTCTAGTAGGGTGAGCAGACTGTTCTAGTGCCCCCGACAATACTTTGATGCTTGCATGCTTGTCTCACCCCACAGCCCTCTGGAAAGAAATGTGTATTCTTTTTGCCAATTTTAGCCGCACACTTGTTGTTTGCGTACATGGATGTTATAATCTTGTATGTTTTTTCCCCCAAACACCGCTTTCCATCAATATGTTAAGCAGACCCTCATGCCAAATTGAGTCTCTCTCTATCCTTCTCTAATTCTCTCTCTCTCTCCCTCTCTCTCTCTCTCTCTCTCTCTCTCTCTCTCTCTCTCTCTCTCTCTCTCTCTCTCTCTCTCTCTCTCTCTCTCTCTCTCTCTCTCTCTCTCTCTCTATCCCCTCCTCTCTTCGCCTCCTACTCTCTCCTCTCCTCTATCCTTCCACCACATCTCCTCTCCTCTACCCCTCCACCTCCTACTCTCTCCTCTCCTCTACCCCACCAACTCATCTCCTCTCCTCTACCCCTCCACCTCATCTCCTCTCCTCTACCCCTCCACCTCATCTCCTCTCCCCTCCACCGCATCTCCTCTACCCCTCCACCTCATCTCCTCTCTTCTACCCCTCCACCTCTTACTCTCTCCTCTCCAACTCTCCACTCCTGTCCTCTACCCCTCCACCTCCAACTCTCCTCTTCTCTACCCCTCCAACTCTCCGCCCCTCCACCTCCAACTCTCCTCTTCTCTACCCCTGCAACTCTCCACTCCTCTCATCTACCCCTCCCCCTCCAACTATTCTATACCCTAACCCTCCAACTGTCTTCTCATCTACCCCTCCAACTCTCCTCTCATCTACCCCTGCAACTCTCCTCTCCTCTACCCCTCCAACTCTTCTATACCCTAACCCTCCAACTGTCTTCTCCTCTACCCCTCCAACTTTCCTCTCCTCTACCCCTCCAACTCTCCTCTCATCTACCCATGCAACTCTCCTCTCCTCTACCCCTCCACCTCCTACTCTCTCCCTCCTCTCCTCTACCCCTCCACCTCCTACTCTCTCCCTCCTCTCCTCTAACCCTCTACCACCTACTCTCTCCCTCCTCTCCTCTACCCCTCCACCTCCTACTATCTCCCTCCTCTCCTCTAACCCTCCACCTCCTACTATCTCCCTCCTCTCCTCTACCCCTCCACCTCCTACTATCTCCCTCCTCTCCTCTAACCCTTCACCTCCTACTATCTCCCTCCTCTCCTCTACCCCTCCACCTCCTACTCTCTCCCTCCTCTCCTCTACCCCTCCACCTCCTACTATCTCCCTCCTCTCCTCTACCCCTCCACCTCCTACTCTCTCCCTCCTCTCCTCTACCCCTCCACCTCCTACTCTCTCCCTCATCTCCTCTACCCCTCCACCTCCTACTCTCTCCCTCCTCTCCTCTACCCCTCCACCTCCTACTCTCTCCCTCCTCTCCTCTACCCCTCCACCTCCTACTCTCTCCCTCATCTCCTCTACCCCTCCACCTCCTACTCTCTCCCTCCTCTCCTCTACCCCTCCACCTCCTACTCTCTCCCTCCGCTCCTCTAACCCTCTACCACCTACTATCTCTCTCCTCTATCTGACTAGAGCTTTTCTATGGGCCTTTCTCTCTTTTTTCCTCTGTCCTTTTTTCCTATACCTGGCTCTTTCCTCTGTGCAATAATAGCATCCTCTTGGTGTTAGAGACACAAAGAAGAGAGAGAAAAATCTTCTGACGCAAGTGAAAAAGAGGTAGGATGGTTTTTGAGCATAGCATAGTACAAGCACAGGTGTCAAGCACTGTGCTTAAAAATGTAATGTTCTACCACATCCTGTGTGACCTCATACACCAAGACATCAGCTGTGCTCTGTCGTTCCATTGTCATGGTCACACAGGGCTATAGTGGGACTACTTTGAGCTCCCGAATGGCGCAGCGGTCTATGGCACTGCATCTCAGTGCTAGAGGTGTCACTACAGACACCCTGGTTTGAATCCAGGCTGTATCACAACCGACCTTAATTGGGAGTCCCATTGGCCCAGCTTAGTCTGGGTTATTTGGTGTAGGCTGTTAGTGTAAATAAGAATTTGTTCTTAACTGACTTGCCTAGTAAACTGAAAAAACTGAGTAACGGGAAATGTTTGGTTGACAGGGCTCTTTCTCTCTATATTTCCTTCCTCTGCTTTCTGTGGAAGAGTTAACATGCCCCTTCTCTTTCCCCAGTATCTTGAGAGGTTTATTGGAGCAGGAATAGGTACTAGTCTAAGAATTACTGGCATAGTGTAATACTGCTTATCCCCTCACAGGGAGATATGATGTGTCCCAAATGGCACCATATTCCCTTTATTGTGCACTACTTTTAACCAGGGGCATAGGCCATATGGTGCCATTTAGGACACAGGTAGAGGCATTCTATGAACACATATTTTCAAATCTATACAAACGATGTCATCGCAGTACTACTATATTGCCACATGGTGGCACCCATGTAACAAGTAACATATATAAAACCTGATACAGCTGCGGTCACTACACACCTCACTGGTGACGTCATCGGAATCGGTTTGTGTCATTCTGTTTAGAACACCCAATCAGACCTCAACGATGTGTGATGTATAGCAGGTATCACACTTGTTAGACATGATTTGTCACCAATTGTTGTTGTTGCCATGAAAAAGTTTACCTGTAAATTGGGATTTAGGGAGTCAGTCTCGTGTCCTTGTGAAGCATGTGGGCCTGATAGATTGCCTTATTAGCTGGAATTATGCAGATTGCAGCCCTGCTAATTATTATTAAACACAAACACACATACACACACACACACGTACACACACACACATGCACAAACACATGCATGCGCACACACACACTTAATTAATTAATACTGATCATAATTAGGGTAAACAAATTCAACAAGAGCGGTACTCAGTTTCACGGGTTGTAAATGAGGAAGGATGGAGCTCCGGGGGAGGTTGTGTGTAGCTGATTCAGTAACACCAGGTGGTTACCCTGATTAACTTTTTAGTCAAATCCCAGTTTACCTATTTACTTATCGTCTTGCCTACACCTAGCAAACCGTTTTTTTAATTATTTGAGAAAAACATATTCCATTATATTTGGAACGGCAAGCCAGACAAAATTAAACAGGCCTATTTATATAATGAATTCGGAGGGCAGAATTATTAAACATTCAAGTATTAAACCTCTCACTAAAGGTTTCAGTCCTACAAAAGTTATACATAAATCCAAACTGTTTCTCTAGCAAATTCCCTTTATTCAGATTACAACCTCTCCCTTTATTCAGATTACAACCTCTCACTTTATTCAGATTACAACCTCTCACTTTATTCAGATTACAACCTCTCACTTTATTCAGATTACAACCTCTCACTTTATTCAGATTACAACCTCTCACTTTATTCAGATTACAACCTCTCACTTTATTCAGATTACAACCTCTCACTTTATTCAGATTACAACCTCTCACTTTATTCAGATTACAACCTCTCACTTTATTCAGATTACAACCTCTCACTTTATTCAGATTACAACCTCTCACTTTATTCAGATTACAACCTCTCACTTTATTCAGATTACAACCTCTCCCTTTATTCAGATTACAACCTCTCCCTTTATTCAGATTACAACCTCTCACTTTATTCAGATTACAACCTCTCACTTTATTCAGATTACAACCTCTCCCTTTATTCAGATTACAACCTCTCACTTTATTCAGATTACAACCTCTCACTTTATTCAGATTACAACCTCTCCCTTTATTCAGATTACAACCTCTCACTTTATTCAGATTACAACCTCTCCCTTTATTCAGATTACAACCTCTCACTTTATTCAGATTACAACCTCTCCCTTTATTCAGATTACAACCTCTCACTTTATTCAGATTACAACCTCTCACTTTATTCAGATTACAACCTCTCCCTTTATTCAGATTACAACCTCTCACTTTATTCAGATTACAACCTCTCCCTTTATTCAGATTACAACCTCTCACTTTATTCAGATTACAACCTCTCACTTTATTCAGATTACAACCTCTCACTTTATTCAGATTACAACCTCTCACTTTATTCAGATTACAACCTCTCACTTTATTCAGATTACAACCTCTCACTTTATTCAGATTACAACCTCTCACTTTATTCAGATTACAACCTCTCCCTTTATTCAGATTACAACCTCTCCCTTTATTCAGATTACAACCTCTCACTTTATTCAGATTACAACCTCTCACTTTATTCAGATTACAACCTCTCCCTTTATTCAGATTACAACCTCTCCCTTTATTCAGATTACAACCTCTCCCTTTATTCAGATTACAACCTCTCACTTTATTCAGATTACAACCTCTCACTTTATTCAGATTACAACCTCTCACTTTATTCAGATTACAACCTCTCACTTTATTCAGATTACAACCTCTCACTTTATTCAGATTACAACCTCTCCCTTTATTCAGATTACAACCTCTCCCTTTATTCAGATTACAACCTCTCCCTTTATTCAGATTACAACCTCTCACTTTATTCAGATTACAACCTCTCACTTTATTCAGATTACAACCTCTCCCTTTATTCAGATTACAACCTCTCCCTTTATTCAGATTACAACCTCTCCCTTTATTCAGATTACAACCTCTCACTTTATTCAGATTACAACCTCTCCCTTTATTCAGATTACAACCTCTCCCTTTATTCAGATTACAACCTCTCACTTTATTCAGATTACAACCTCTCCCTTTATTCAGATTACAACCTCTCCCTTTATTCAGATTACAACCTCTCCCTTTATTCAGATTACAACCTCTCCCTTTATTCAGATTACAACCTCTCCCTTTATTCAGATTACAACCTCTCACTTTATTCAGATTACAACCTCTCCCTTTATTCAGATTACAACCTCTCACTTTATTCAGATTACAACCTCTCCCTTTATTCAGATTACAACCTCTCACTTTATTCAGATTACAACCTCTCCCTTTATTCAGATTACAACCTCTCACTTTATTCAGATTACAACCTCTCCCTTTATTCAGATTACAACCTCTCCCTTTATTCAGATTACAACCTCTCCCTTTATTCAGATTACAACCTCTCACTTTATTCAGATTACAACCTCTCACTTTCGGTTATTTGAAAAGGAAATCATCTCCCAAATATCGCTCTTTTTAAAACAAGACATATAACGTTGGTTGCAATTTAATCCTCCAGAAGAGATAGAACAAATAATACAACAAATATTGTGGTTAAACTCAAATATACTAATTGATAAAAAAAACATACCTTTTTGATCAAAATACAATAAAAGTTAGAATCTTCATAAATGATATCATAAATAGGACTGGTGGAGTTATGTCACACATGCAGATAATAAAACATATGGAAATGTCTGCTCTACTCAAAAATAAACCAAATAATAGCAGCATTACCACGAAAGTGGAAGAGGAAAGTGGAAGAGGAAAGTGGAAGCGGAAAGTGGAAGAGGAAAGTGGAAGAGTAAAGTGGAAGGGGGAAAGTGGAAAGTGGAAGAGGAAAGTGGAAGAGGAAGGGGAAAAGTGGAAGGGGAAAAGTAGAAGGGGAAAAGTGGAAGGGGGAAAGTGGAAGAGGAAAGCGGAAGAGGAAAGTGGAAGAGGAAAGTGGAATAGGAAAGTGGAAGGGGGAAAAGTAAGGAACTTGTCTGTCGGTCCTGCATTAGACCATAATTGGTTAAAGAAAATTGTAATAATTAAAAAAGTTAACCAGTTTAATTTAAGCACCAAAAACTGTACAGCCGTAACATATAACTTGCAAAATAGTTGGGAAGAGGTTTATGAACTGATACGCAAAACGACGCCGGATTCAAAACTCAGTTTAAATTATTATACAAAATTCTTGCAACCAATAGAATTAAGCAATTAAGGCCCGAGGAGTTGTGGTACATGGCCAATATATCAGCTGTTCTTAGGCATGGACACACAACTGGACACATCCCTTAGCCGTGGTATACTTGCCTTATATAACAAACCCCAGAGGAGCCTTATTGCTATTATAAACTGGTTACCAATGTAATTAGAGCAGTAAAACTAAATGTTTTGTCATACCTGTGGTATACTGTCTGATATACCACGGCTGTCAGCCAATCAGCATTCAGTGCTCGAACCAACCAGTTTATAATGTTATTTATATGGGGGATACAACCTTCCCAGCTCTGCAGATTTTGCTGCAAAGAGAAATAATAATTAGATCATTTGTTTTGGTACTGTCCATATATAGCTTGTCCAGGAATGGCTGAAGAATTGCAATATTTACCTGGAGCTAACCCTGCAGGTAGCACTGCTAGGTGACTTGAAAAGTCATAGTCAATCGATCAATGATATTATAATACTTTTACAAAAATATTTACTTTCTGTTTACTATCTGTAGAAACAATGAGAATAGAAACGTTCAGAACGTTTGTGAAGCTTCACTGCACAGTTGAATATGGCAAATAGAAATCTAAAATGGATGGTGTTAAGAGATAAATGGGAGGGGTTGAATGGAGCTGAAGGGTGGGACTAATAACAACAAATAATAACAAGATAACTAATATAAAGCATACTGCGTCCGTAAAACATATATGGGTTAATAACTTTTGTGAAAGAGCAGTTTGAAAGATATGGCAAATAGAAATCAAACCAGATGGACATCAGAATTGTTTTGTTTGTTTTAAATCCTCTATCCTCTGTCATATGTCCCCTATCCTCTATTCCCTATCCCCTATCCTCTATCCCCTATCCTCTATCCCCTATCCTTTATCCCATATCCTCTCTCCTCTGTCCTCTATCCTCTATCATCTATCCATTATCCTCTATCCCCTATCCCCTATCCTCTATCCCCTATCCCCTATCCCCTATCCTCTATCCCCTATCCCCTATCCTCTATCCCCTATCCCCTATCCTCTATCCCATATCCTCTCTCCTCTATCCCATATCCTCTCTCCTCTGTCCTCTCTCCTCTATCATCTATCCCTTATCCTCTATCCCCTATCCCCTATCCTCTATCCCCTATCCCCTATCCCCTATCCCCTATCCCCTATCCTCTATCCCCTATCCCCTATCCTTTATCCCATATCCTCTCTCCTCTGTCCTCTATCCTCTATCATCTATCCATTATCCTCTATCCCCTATCCTCTATCCCCTATCCCCTATCCCCTATCCTCTATCATCTATCCCCTATCCCCTATCCTCTATCCCATGTCCTCTGTCCTCTCTCCTCTATCATCTATCCCTTATCCTCTATCCCCTCTCCTCTCTCCTCAATCCCCTAACATACAGTGAGGAGAACAAGTATTATTAACAAGTATTACAATTAATTACTTAAAAATCATACAATGTGATTTTCTGGATTTTTGTTTTAGATTACGTCTCTCACAGTTGAAGTGTACCTTTGATAAAAATTACAGACCTCTACATGCTTTGTAAGTAGGAAAACCTGCAACATCGGCAGTGTATCAAATACTTGTTCTCCCCGCTGTATATCCCCAAACCTATCTCCCATGTCCCCTATCATCTCTCCTCTATCCCCATATCCCCTATCATCTATCCCATATTCTCTCTTCTCTCCTGTCTCTTCTCTCCTCTATACTCTCCTCTGTCCCATATCCTCTCTTCTCTCCTGTCTCTTCTCTCCTCTATACTCTCCTCTGTCCCATATTCTCTCTCATCTACCCTCTATACTCTCTCTGCTATTGTCTCTCCTCTAGCCTCTCTCCTCTCCTTTCTCCTCTATCTTCCTCTTTCCTCTCTCCTCTTTCCTCTTCTCTACTCTCTGCTCTCATTTCTCCTCTTCTCTTCTCTCTGCTCTCTCTCCTCTCCTCTCCTCTCTACTCTCTACTCTCTCCTCTAGTCTATCATCTCACTGCTTCCCAGCTCAGCCTCACTAGCAGCAGCACCGCTGTTAGGCTTTTATTTCCCTTCGGCTGTGAAAGAACACCACAGTGGTCCAAAGAGGATATCATCCAAATGAACAGCCACCGTGAAAACAGGACAGAGCATCACAAAGCATTAGTATAGGATCCCAAGGACTGAATGTGGAACATTGAGCTGAGCCTTTAACCTGTTTAGTTATTTCATGCTGGACCAACTGATCACAGAGCTGAGCCTTTAGCCTGTATAATTATTTAGTCCTCGTCCAACTGAGCACAGAGCTGAGCCTTTAGCCTGTATAATTATTTAGTACTCGACCAACTGAGCACAGAGCTGAGCCTTTAGCCTGTATAATTATTTAGTACTCAACCAACTGAGCACAGAGCTGAGCCTTTAGCCTGTATAATTATTTTGTACTCGACCAACTGAGCACAGAGCTGAGCCTTTAGCCTGTATAATTATTTAGCCCTGGACACACTGAGCACTGAGAAGTGCTGAGCACTGAGCAAGACACTCTTAGCATAGACCCTGCCTCATTGAACATCACAGAGCAGCACTGTGTACAGAGCCATGGCTCTGTTGTGTGGTGGCTATCATCAGTCAGAGCTTTATGTCTACATGTTCTCTGTACCTCCTTAACCCCCATCCACTCCATTCCACTCTCAGTATTACTCTCCTCTCTGTGTTGTGCTGCACAGTGCTGTTATAGCTCTCAGAATTTCTCTCTGATGTGTTAGCTCTCTGTTAGCTCTGTGTTAGCTATGTATTAGCTATCTGGTGAGGTAATTAGTTGTTTTTTGTTAGCTCTGTGTTAGCATTCTGGTGAGGAAATTAATGGTTCTGTGTTAGCTCTGTGTTAACTCTCTGGTGAGAGAATGAACGGTTCTGTGTTAGCTTTGTATTATTTCTGTGTTAGCTCTCTGGTGAGGGAATTAATATATCTGTGTTAGCTTTGTGTTAGCTCTCTTGTGAGGGAATGCATGGTTCTGTGTTAGCTCTGTATTAGCTCTGTGTTAGCTCTCTGGTGAGGGAATGAATGGATATGTGTTAGCTCTGTGTTGTCTCTGTTTGGGGAATGAATAGGTCTGTGTTAGCATTTTGTTTGCTCTCTGGTGAGGGAATTAAGGGTTCTTTGTTAGCTCTGTGTTAGCTCTCTGGTGAGAGAATGAATGGCTCTGTGTTAGCTCTGTGTTAGCTCTGTGTTAGCTCTCTGGTGAGGGATTCAATGGCTCCGTGTTAGCTCTCTGGTGAGGGAATGAATGGTTCTGTGTTAGCTCTGTATTAGCTCTGTGTTAGCTCTGTGTTAGCTCTCTGGTGAGGGAATGAATGGTTCTTTGTTAGCTCTGTGTTAGCTCTCTGGTGAGGGAATGAATGGTTCTCTGTTAGCTCTGTATTAGCTCTGTGTTAGCTCTCTGGTGAGGGAATGAATGGTTCTCTGTTAGCTCTGTATTAGCTCTGTGTTAGCTCTCTGGTGAGGGAATGAATGGTTCTCTGTTAGCTCTGTATTATCTCTGTTTTAGCTCTGTGTTAGCTCTCTGGTGAGGAAATCAATGGATCTGTTTTAGTCTGTGTTAGCTCTCTGGTGAGGAAAGTAATGGCTCTGTATTAGCTCGTTGTTAGGTCTCTGGTGAGGGAAATAATGGTTTTGTTTTAACTCTGTGTTAGCTCTCTGGTGAGGCAGTGAATGGTCATCTGTTAGCTCTGTGTTAGCTCTCTGGTGTGGGATTGAATTTCCCTGTGTTGACTGTCTGAGGGAAAGAATGGGTTTTTATCAGCCAGGCGAGCAAGGCTACCCTCCATGTGGACAGCTCTCCACCTTTTGCCAAGCTATGTGTGTGATCCACATCCTTCCTTCAGTGGCATACCCAATTTCCCTAATGTTTGGCTAGGGCTGCAGATGGTCTGGAAATTTTAGTGCGAGCTCAGAGTAAAGGAGAAAAGAGAGCAGATGAGTTTTTATTTCATTCCCTTTGAAGCTGCAGCGTGGATAAGTGTGGATGGGGTCGTTAAAGAGCTCCGTGATTGGCTGCTGAGAAGCCATCTGGCCGGCCAGCCAACACAGCTAGAACTCCCCTGGATGGGAACCGTTGGACTGTCGGACCGTACTGCTAGGATCTTATTGTCTTTCTCTACATGACCGCTCTGATACTCTTCACCACTCCACCCAGAGAGAGAGAGAGATAAAGAGGGAGAGAGAGAGGGGAGAGGGAAATAACTTGAACAAAAACCAGCCTGAATAGATGTATCTTTCCCTGCTTTATGTTCCTCTGGCTTCCATTCACTGCTAATCAGATTGTTGGTCCGCGTAGCAGTGGATAGAAAGAAAGAGAGAACGAGAGACGGAGCCCCACATCCCCTGCTTATTTTTCGCCCAAGTGGGTTCTTCTTCTGCAATGCACTCTGGCTCCACTGATTCGCTGTGTGGAGCCTGGTAATTTGCATAGAATCTCCCCCTCCTGCTCCATGGCTGGCTGTAGGAGCTCCCCCTCCTTCCTCCGTCTCTCCCTCCCTCTCTCCCTCCCTCTCTCTCTCGCTTTCTCCCTCTCCTTCTCTTGCACACATCTTGCTGAAACTGTGCTCGCTCGCAATTTCTCAGCCTGTGAGTGTATGAGTGGCTCCGTAATGCAGACCAGCCGCTCTCTCTCAGGTGCTGCCGCGTTGTTGCCTCTCCACTGAGTCTTGCAGAGAGTGTAGCAGGAACCTCTAGGAGCGTGTCTTGATACCCGTCGCAGGTGCAACCATTATCGTGCCATCCTCTCAACGTTGCAGCTGCTGCCCACCACCACAGGCAAATGAGAAAGCGTTACTTCGGATTCACTCAAAATCCTTTGGACATCCTCTGAAAACATACAGGAGGGACATACAGGAGGGACATAAAGGAGGGTAAACTTGGAAGGAGGGAATATTATATTTGCTTTGATGAAGAAGAAGATTTTGAAACTATATATGTGGTGTTTTTTACCTCAGATTCCGAGGCTGAAAAATCGATGTGGATTTTCTGGAGTATTCTCATTTTTGGAGGGGAGAAAAGTATGCATTTGATTCTGTGAGCTCTTCTTCGCAGAAGAAAGAGTGAGCGAAAAGGAGAGAGAGTGCGAGCGAGGAAGTGTGTTAGGGGAATTGGAGCAGTGTGGGATTTCTTAGACCCTGTTTGACGAGTGTGTCCTAATTTCTTGAGTGCATATTTTTTCCTTCTCTCTCATTCTTTCCACAATGATTGATCATACTTCTCCCACAGTCCCCTTGGTACCCTTGCAGATTTCCTAAACTACCGGAAAAACAGCAAGAAGGCTCTCTATTCTCTTCTCCCTCTCATTGACTCTTTTCTGCAGTGGATTCTCTGTGGATTTGTTGGTCAGTCAGCAGTGTGTGTCCTGGGGCTTGTGAGTGGTGAGAGAGCGTTGGGCTCACAGGGCACTAAGGGGCACTAAGGGGACTATGGGCCGTCGGGCTCATCACTAAGGTCCCAAATCTTGATACTCAACTCACCTTGCTGGCCTCTCAGGGAATCATGTTGGGAGGCTGGAGGACACAGCAATCCCCCACCCCCCCACCCTCAAGGCCCAGGCAGGAGCCCCTCTGCTGGGACTTGACCTCGTCTGTCTTCCTTGTCCGCTTGGTTCTCTGGATGACTGCTCTAGCCCTGGGGTGTGTGGCCGGATCGGGTCCTGACTCGGGGCCACCAGGGGGGGCCACAGGAGCAGTGGAGGGCCTCCACCACATGCACCTCAACCATGGGGGCAAGCATCACCATTCCGTGCCTATTGCCCTCCATAGATGGCCTGCCGCCTTGCTACGAGCAGGCCACAGTAAGTATCCTTGTACTCTGACCATGAACACAGCGCTCTGCTCTGTATGCCAATTAGCAGAGGCTTTAATCCAAAGCCATTTATAGTAGTGTGTCCATACATTTTCCTATGGGTGGCCCCAGCGGGAATAGAACCCATGATCCTGACAGTGCAATCTCTACTAACTCAGGCATACAGAACCACAATGAATGACACATGCCGTCACCATCTCCCTAAACTCTTTGGAAGGAGTTTAATTTGGGTCCCTGTAGCCTCTTTCTACTTATTACAGCCCAATTACTGGGATGAACTAGTTGTCTATTGAAGATGTATTATATTTTGGGTCAATATATTTATATATGTATAATATATATTTTTGGTTTTATTTGGTGCTCAGCTTTTTGTATTTCACGTGCCACTACAGCTGATTGGATATGGTTTTATTGTGGTACCTTGCAGCTCTTTTCATCATAATCAAGTCCAGGTTCTGGGGTGAGCTACTTGTCTATTGGAAACATAATTGATTTAATTAGCAGCAATACAATAATTATAGTTTCCTTGAATCGTTTACTGTAGCCTACTTCATCTGTCCATCTATTCCATTTTAATTTTGTCTCCTTCTCTCCATCTCTCTCTGACGTAGTTAAACTCCATCCCTCCATCCCTCTTTTGTCTGCCTCGGCATAGTTCCCTCCCTCCATCCCTCCCTCCCTCCATAGCGTCTCAGATTAGCCCTATCCCTCTCTCCAGATGCTCTGTGGTGCGGCGGCCACAGCCAGATTAGACAGGATTACAGGGTATGTGGCGTGGCGTGGCGAACCATTCACTGCTGGCCCCCGGTGGCCGATAGAGAGTGTGTAGATATTGCACTCAAGTAGACATGATGAACTAAAGTAAATGGTTCTACGTAATGTCACAAAGGAATTTATTGTTCTTTTCACCATAGACGTTTCTCCTTTTTGGTTCAATAAAGAACCATGCTCATAAGGTTCTGAATAGAACCTGTATGGCCCTACAAAGAACCCTTTCCTAAGGTTCTATTAAGAACCATTAAAAATGTTCTATAAACTGTAGGACCAAAAAAGGGTTCTGCTACGGTTACATTCCTTTTTGGTGCCTTCAGAAGTATTCATACCCCTTGACTTATTCCAAATTTTTTTGTGGTACAGCCTGCATTCAAAATGTATTAAATATTTTTTTTTTCTCACCCATCTACACACAATACCCCCCTGTTATGCCATGTAGTGAATATGTTAATCAATGCGTGTGTATGGGCTAATAGCAGAAAGACCTAAAAAAAATCATGAAATATTATTTTTATATTTTTTTGAGATATTTTAAATGGTCTTAAAAATCTAAATTAAATAGCAAAATCATCCTTGGTGTGACCTAAGGAGTGGATCCTTTTTTTCAATTTTCGCCTAAAATGACATACCCAAATCTAACTGCCCTTAGCTCAGGACCTGAAGCAAGGATATGCATATTCTTGATACCGTTTGAAAGGAAACACTTTGACATTTGTGAAAATGTGAAATTAATGAAGGAGAATATAACGCATTAGATCTGGTGAAATGTACATGTTTTTGTCCCATCATCTTTGAAATGCAAGAGAAAGGCCATAATATAACTATTCCAGGTTAGGCACAATTTTGATTTTGGCCACTAGATTGCAGCAGTGTATGTGCAACGTTTTAGACTGATTCAATGAACCATTGCATTTCTGTTCAAAATGTTGTTATAAGACTGCCCAAATGTGCCTAATTGGTTTATTCATACATTTTGAAGTTCATAACTGTACACTCTCCTCAAACAATAGTATGGTATTCTTTCACTGTAATAGCTACTGTTTTTTTTAAAGTTTTTAATATTTAATTTAACCTTTATTTAACCAGGTAGGATAGTTGAAAACAAGTTCTCATTTACAACTGCGACCTGGCCAAGACAAAGCTAAGCATTGCGACAGAAACAACAACACAGAGTTGCACATGGAATAAACAAACATACAGTCAATAACACAATAGAAAAATGTCTAAATACAGTGTGTGCAATTGAGGTAAGATAAGGGAGGTAAGGCAAAATATTTACAATTAAACACTGTAGTGATAGAAGTGCAGAATATGAATGTGCAAGTAGAGATACTGGGGTGCAAAGGAGAAAGAAATTATAATAACTGTATGGGGATGTGGTAGTTGGATGGGCTATTTACAGATGGGCTATGTACAGGTGCAGTGATCTGTGAGCTGCTCTGACAGCTGGTGCTTAAAGTTAGTGAGGGAGATATGAGTCTCCAGCTTCAGTGATTTTTGCAATTTGTTCCAGTCATTGGCAGCAGAGAACTGGAAGGAAAGGTGGCCAAACGAGGAATTGACTTTGGGGGTGACGAGTGAGATATACCTGCTGGAGCGCATGCTACGGGTGGGTGCTGGTATAGTGACCAGTGAGCTGAGATAATGTGGGGCTTTACCTAGCAAAGACTTATAGATCACCTGGAGCCAGTGGGTTTGGCGACAAATATGCCAGCCAACGAGAGCATACAGGTCGCAGTGGTTGGTAGTATGTGGGGCTTTGGTGACAAAACGGATGTCACTGTGATAGACTGCATCCAATTTGCTTAGTAGAGTTTTGGAGGCTATTTTGTAAATGACATCGCCGAAGTCAAGGATCAATAGGATAGTTAGCTTTACGAGGGTATGTTTGGCAGCATGAGTGAAGTATGCTTTGTTGCGAAATAGGAAGCCGATTCTAGATTTAATTTTGGATTGAAGATTCTTAATGTGAGTCTGGAAGGAGAGTGTGCATTCTAACCAGACACCTAGGTATTTGTAGATGTCCACATATTCTAAGTCAGAACCGCCCAGAGTAGTGATAATGGACGGGCAGGCAGGTGTGGGCAGCGATCGGTTGAAGAGCATGCATTTAGTTTTACTTGCATTTAAGAGCAGTTGGAGGCCACGGAAGGAGAGTTGTATGGCATTGAAGCTCGTCTGGAGGTTTGTTAACAGAGTGTCCAAAGAAGGGCCAGAAGAATACAGAATGGTATCGTCTGCGTAGAGTTGGATCAGAGAATCACCAGCAGCAAGAGCGACATCATTGATGTATACAGAGAAAAGAGTCGGGCCGAGAATTTAACCCTGTGGCACCCCCATAGAGACTGCCAGATGTCCGGACAACAGGCCCTCCAACAGGCCCTGGTGAACCAGGCAAGGCAGTCATTTGAGAATCCAAGGCTGTATAGTCTGCCGATAAGAATGTGGTGATTGACAGAGTCGAAAGCCTTGGCAAGGTCTATGAATACAGCTGCACAGAATTGTCTCTTATCTATGGAGGTTATGATATTGTTTAGGACCTTTAGCGTGGCTGAGGTGCACCCATGACCAGCTCGGAAACCAGATTGCATAGCGGAAAAGGTACGGTGGGATTCGAAACGGTGGGATTTTTCAATCTTTGGGGATCTCAGATTATACGAAAGAGAGGTTGAACAGGCTAGTAATAGGGGCTGCAACAATTTTGGCTGATACTTTTAGAAAGATAGGGTCCAGATTGTCTAGCCCAGCTGATTTGTAGTGGTCCAGATTTTCTTTCAGAACATCAGCTATCTAGATATTCTCTTTCAGAACTTCAGCTATCTAGATTTTGGTGAAGGACAAATGGGGGAGTCTTGGGCAAGTTGCTGTGGGGGGTGCAGTGCTGTTGACCAGAGTAGGGGTGGCCAGGTGGAAAGCATGGCCAGCTGTGAAAAAATGCTTATTGAAATTCTAAATTATCGTGGATTTATCTGTGGTGACATTGTTTCCTAGCCCCAGTGCAGTGGGCAGCTGGAAGGAGGTGCTCTTATTCTCCATGGACTTTACAGTGTCCCAGAACTTTTTTGAGTTTGTGCTGCAGGATGCAAATTTCTGTTTGAAAAAGCTAGCCTTTGCTTTCCTAACTGCCTGTGTATATTGGTTCCTAACTTCCCTGAAAAGTTGCATATCGCGGGGGCTATTCGATGCTAATGCAGTACACCACAGGATGGTTTTGTGCTGGTCAACGGCAGTCAGGTCTGGAGTGAACCACAGACTATATCTGTTCCTGGTTCTACAATTTTTGATTGGGGCATGCTTTTTTAAGATTGTGAGGAAAGCACTTTTATAGAATAACCAGGCATCTTCTAATCAAATGAAAGTTTTTTTGTCACGTGCACCGAATACAACAGGTATTACTTACAGGCTCTAACCAATAGTGCAAAAAAAGTATGAGGTGAACAATAGGTAAGTAAAGAAATAAAAACAACAGTAAAAAGAGAGTGAAAAACAGTAGCGAGGCGATAAAAGTAGCGAGGCTACATACAGACACCGGTTAATCAGGCTGATTGCGGTAGTATGTACAT
This sequence comes from Salvelinus alpinus, assembly GCF_045679555.1. Classification (NCBI taxonomy): domain Eukaryota; kingdom Metazoa; phylum Chordata; class Actinopteri; order Salmoniformes; family Salmonidae; genus Salvelinus; species Salvelinus alpinus. The sequence goes on along the minus strand of NC_092088.1, from coordinate 84,890,588 downwards.
GTAGATATGGTTAAAGTTACTACGCATATATGATGAACAGAGAGTAGCAGCAGCGTATAGACGGGTTGGCAGGTGGTGGGTGGCGGGACACAATGCAGATAGCCCGGTTAGCCAATGTGCGGGAGCACTGGTTGGTGGGCCAATTGAGGTAGTATGTACATATGTACATGAATGTATAGTTAAATTGACTGTGCATATATGATAAACAGAGAGTAGCAGCAGCGTAGAAGAGGGGTTGGGAGGGCACACAATGCAAATATTCCGGGTAGCCATTTGATTACCTGTTCAGGAGTCTTATGGCTTGGGGGTAAAAACTGTTGAGAAGCCTTTTTGTTCTAGACTTGGCACTCCGGTACCGCTTGCCATGCGATAGTAGAGAGAACAGTCTATGACTGGGGTGGCTGGGGTCTTTGACAATTTTTAGGGCCTTCCTCTGACACCGCCTGGTGTAGAGGTCCTGGATGGCAGGCAGCTTTGCCCCAGTGATGTACTGGGCCGTACGCACTACCCTCTGTAGCTCCTTGCCGTCAGAGGCCGAGCAATTGCCGTACCAGGCAGTGATGCAACCAGTCAGGAGGCTCTCGGTGTTGCGGCTATAGAACCTTTTGAGGATCTCAGGACCCATGCCAAATCTTTTTAGTTTCCTGAGGGGGAATAGGCTTTGTCGTGCCCTCTTCACAACTGTCTTGGTGTGTTTGGACCATTCTAGTTTGTTGGTGATGTGGACACCAAGGAACTTGAAGCTCTCAACCTAGTCCACTACAGCCCCGTCAATGAGAACGGGGCGTACTCGGTCCTCCTTTTCCTGTAGTCCACAATCATCTCCTTAGTCTTGGTTACGTTGAGGGATAGGTTGTTATTCTGGCACCACTCGGCCAGGTCTCTGACCTCCTCCCTATAGGCTGTGTCGTCGTTGTCGGGGATCAGGCCTACCACTATTGTGTCGTCTGCAAACTTAATGATGGTGTTGGAGTCGTGCCTGGCCATGCAGTCGTGGGTGAACAGGGAGTACAGGAGGGGACTGAGCACCCACCCCTGGTGGGCTCCAGTGTTGAGGATCAGCGTGGCAAATGTGTTGCTACCTACCCTCACCACCTGGGGGTGGCCGCCAGGAAGTCCAGGATCCAGTTGCAGAGGGAGGTGTTTAGTCCCAGGATCCCTAGCTTAGTGATGAGAGATAACAGAGCAGTAGCAGTAGCGTAAAAGAGGGGTTGGCGGGAACACCTCACTCTGAACATTTTACTCGCAGTTGCAGAGCTGGTTAGCCTGCTTATATGTTATCAAAATTGTTGGTGACTAACTGTGCTGCTGAAAACAATTTAATGACGCTTTTTTCACGACATTTACTGACACCCGCCATATTCAAAGCATGTTGAGCGTTTGTAAATTCATCAGTTATTCTGCACTCCGGCACACTCAGCAAATTTTCGAACTCACCCAGTATTCTCTCCATCCGATACAATCCAGCAAGAGTCTACTCTACACAGTGACTTAATCCTTAGTTGCCCTGGATTCAGTGTGTAGTCATTGCATTATTGTCACACCCTGACCTGAGATATCTTTGTGTTCTTTATATTTTGGTTAGGTCAGGATGTGACTAGGGTGGATACGCTAGTTTTTGTATTGTCTAGGGGATGTGTATTGTCTAGGGGTTTTGTGTTGTCTAGGGGTTTGGCATTGTCTAGGGTTCTTGTAGGTCTAGGGTTTTGTAGGTCTAGGTATTTGTATGTTTATGGTGGCCTGATATGGTTCCCAATCAGAGGCAGCTGTTGTCTCTGATTGGGGATCATATTCAGGTAGCCATTTCCCTTTGGTGTTTGTGGGTTCTTATTCTATGTTTAGTTGCATGTCTGCACTATTTCATATAGCTTCACGTTTCGTTCGTTTTGTTGTTTTTTTAGTTTGTTCAGTGTTTTTTCTTTAATAAAGAAGAATGCACGCATATCACGCTGCACCTTGGTCCGATTCATATGACGAACGTGACAATTATCCTCCTCAGTATACAGTTGAAGTCGAAAGTTTATATACTCTTAGGTTGGAGTCATTAAAACTAGTTATTCAACCACTCCACAAATTTCTTGTTAACAAACTATAGTTTTGGCAAGTCGGTTAGAAACTCTACTTTATGATGACACAAGTAATTTTCCAACAATTGTTTACAGACAGATTATTTCACTTATAATTAACGGTATCAAAATGTCAGTCGGTCAGGAGTTTACATACACTAAGTTGACTGTGCCTTTAAACAGCTTGGACAATTCCAGAAAATGATGTAGTGGCTTTAGAAGCTTCTGATAGGCTAATTTACATAATTTTTGTCAATTGGAGTTGTACCTGTGGATGTATTTCAAGGCCTACCTTCAAACTCAGTGCCTCTTTGCTTGACATCATGGGAAAATCAATAGAAATCAGCCAAGACCTCAGAAAACTTTTTGTAGACCTCCACAAGTCTGGTACTTCCTTGGGAGCAATTTCCAAACACCTGAAGGTACCACATTCATCTGTACAAACAGTAGTACGCAACTATAATCACCATGGGACCACGCAGCTGTCACACCGCTCAGGAAGGAGACACATTCTGTCTCCTAGAGATGAACGTACTTTGGTGCGAAAAGTGCAAATCAATACCAGAACAACAGCAATGGACCTTGTGAAGATGCTGGAGGAAAGTATCTATATCCACAGTAAAAATAGTCCTATATCGACATAACCTGAAAGGCCGCTCAGCAAGGAAGAAGCCACTGCTCCAAAACCGCCATAAAAAACAGACTACGGTTTGCACCTGCACATGGGAACAAAGATCGTACTTTTTGGAGAAATGTCCTCTGGTCTGATGAAACAAAAATAGAAATGTTTGGCCATAATGACCATTGTTATGTTTTCTAGGAAAAAGGGGGAGGTTTGCAAGCCGAAGAACACCATCCCAACCGTGAAGCACGGGAGTGGCAGCATCATGTTGTGGGGGTGCTTTGCTGAATGAGGGACTGGTGCACTTCACAAAATAGATGGCATCAAGAGGGAGGAAAAGTATGTGGATATATTGAAGCAACATCTCAAGACATCAGTCAGGAAGTTAAAGCTTGGTCGCAAATGGGTCTTCCAAATGGACAATGACCCCAAGCATACTTCCAAAGTTGTGGCAAAATGGCTTAAGGACAACAAAGTCAAGGTATTGGAGTGGCCATCACAAAGCCCTGACCTCAATCCTATAGAACATTTGTGGGCAGAACTGAAAAAGCATGTGCGAGCAAGGAGCCCTACAAACCTGACTCAGTTACACCAGCTCTGTCAGGAGGAATGGGCCAACATTCTCCCAACTTATTGTGGGAAGCTTGTGGAAGGCTACCTGAAACATTTGACCCAAGTTAAAGATTTAAAGGCAATGCTACCAAATACTAATCAATGGTATGTAAACGTCTGACCCACTGGGAATGTGATGAAAGAAATAAAAGCTGAAATAAATAATTCTCTCTACTATTATTCTGACATTTCACATTCTTAAAATAAAGTGGCGATCCTAACTGACCTAAGACAGGGAATTTTTACTAGGATTAAAAATCAGGTATTGTGAAAAACTGAGTTTAAATGTATTTGGCTAAGGTGTATGTAAACTTCCGACTTCAACTGTATGTAAGGGATAATCACCTCAGGGCTATGTGTTCTATGGAAAAGAGTGCACAACGTGGAAAGTGTGTTCCACAACGCGCTAGCGAAACGGACCTTCGACGAAGTTGCATTATTTTACAGAGAACACATAGAGCTCCAAGTTGATTATCCCTTCTATACGATCGCTATAATGTAACACATTCAATTGAAAGGGCTTTGTTGGCATAGGAAACATATGTTTACATTGCCAAAGCAAATTAAGTAGATATGTCACGTTCGTCGTAATGTGGAAGAGAGGAGGACCAAGGCGCAGCGTGAAGTGAATACATTCTTCTATTTATTTAAGAAGAAACACTAACCAAATTAATACAAAACAACAAAACGAACGTGACGCTATATATAACAGTGTAGACACAAGCAACTAACATAGACAATCACCCACAACCCACAATGACAAAACAGGCTACCTAAATATGGTTCCCTATCAGAGACAATGACTAACACCTGCCTCTGATTGAGAACCATATCAGGCCAAACACAGAAACAGACAAACTAGACATACAACATAGAATGCCCACTCAGATCACACCCTGACAAAACAAAACATATAAACATACAAAGCAAACTATGGTCAGGGCGTGACAAGATAATTAACAAAAGTGAAATAAACAATAAAAATGAACAGTAAATATTACACTCAAAAAAGTTACAAAATAATAAATACATTTAAAATGTCATACTATGTCTTTGGACAGTGTTGTAGCAATGTGCAAATAGTTAAAGTTCAAAAGGGAAAATAAATCAACATAAATTTGGGTTGTATTTACAATGGCGTTTGTTCTTCACTGGTTGCCCTTTTCTTGTGGCAACAGGTCATGAATCTTGCTGCTGTGATTGCACACTGTGGTATTTCACCCAGTGTGGGAGTTTATCAGAATTGGATTTGTTTTCAAATTCTTTGTGGGTCTGTTTAATCTGAGAGAAATATGTGTCTCTCTCTCTCAGTGTGTGTGTGTGTGTGTGTGTGTGTGTGTGTGTGTGTGTGTGTGTGTGTGTGTGTGTGTGTGTGTGTGTGTGTGTGTGTGTGTGTGTGTGTGTGTGTGTGTGTGTGTGTGTGTGTGTGTGTGTGTGTGCGTGCGTGCGTGCGTGCGTGCGTGCGTGCGTGCGTGCGTGCGTGCGTGCGTGCGTGCGTGCGTGCGTGCGTGCGTGTGTGTGCGGATACAGTATGTAGGTTGAGCTGACAGTTTTGGAGAGGTGACACATTTTCAGAGTAGCATTGATGTTGAATATGAATGTGTCCTGGATTCAGTCAGCTCGGTTAGCTGGAGGGATGGGAAGGAGAGCAGTCATAAGGTGAAGGAGGAAGAGAGAGATGAGAAGGATGACTAATGGAAAGGCGAGAGAGGGAGAGAAGAAGCAGGTCTGATAGAGGATGGAGAAACAGGAGATGGAGGGGGAGTTTGTAGAATCATGTGGATAAATTTGTTGGGGAGATGGTGAGGTTTTAGGCTGATGAGGTTGAGGATGGGAAGAAGGAGGAGGAGGAAATGGTGGAGGAGAGGTTGAGGGGTAGATGGGATGTTTTAAGATATAGAGGGGGAGATGGTAGGAGGAAGAGGTGAATTTAGAGGTAGATGGGGAGATGAGAGGAGGAGGGGGTGGAGGAGAGGTAGAGGGAGAGATGGGAGGAAGAGGAGGAGGAGGTGGAGAGGTAGAGGTAGAGGGGGAGATGGGAGGAGATGGAGGAGAGGTAAGGGTAGAAGGGAGGATGGGGAAGAAGAGGTGGAGGAGTGTTTGAGGGGAAGATGGGAGGAGGAGGTGGAGGAGAGGTAGAGGGGGAGATGGGAGGAAGAGGAGGAGGATGAGAGGTAGAGCGGGAGATGGGAGGAGGTGGAGGAGAGGTTGAGGGGAAGATGGGAGGAGGAGGTGGATGAGAGTTAGAGGGAGAAGGGACGAAGAGGCGGTGGAGAGGTAGAGGGCGAGATGGGAGAAGGAGGAGGTGGATGAGAAGTAGAGGGGGAAATGGGAGGAGGTGGATGAGAAGTAGAGGGGGAGATGGGAGAAGGAGGAGGTGGATGAGAAGTAGAGGGGGAGATGGGAGGAAGAGGAGTTGGAGGTAGAGGGGGAGATGGGAGGAAGAGGAGGTGGAGGAGACGTAGAGGATGAAAAATATGAGTTGGAGGAGATGTTGAGGGGGAGATGGGAGGAAGAGGAGATGTTGGAGAGGTTGAGGGGAAGGTTGGAGGTGGAGAAGAGGTAGAGGGGGAGATGGCAGGAAGAGGAGTTGGATGAGAGTTAAACGGAGAGATGGGAGGAAGAGGGGGACATGGGAGCAAGAGGAGGTATAGGAGAGGTAGCGAGGGAGAGGGTAGAGAGGGAGAGATGGGAGGAGGAGGTGGATGAGAATTAGGGGGGGAGATGGCAGGAGGAGGAGATAGATGACAGGTAGAGGGTGAGATGGGTGGACGAGGAGGTGGAGGAGAGGTATAGGGGGAGATGGGAGGAGGAGGAGAAAGAGGAGAGGTAGAGGGGGAGATAGGAGGTGGTAGAGGAGGAGGTGGCAGCAAGGTCACCCTTGATACAAGTCAGTATTCTATGTCTATCCATGGCTGAGTACATCAGGAGGTGATTTGGATGCCGCCCACTAGGGGCAACAGCGAGCACTGTTACCTTCAGGTAGGATTCGGTTTTGCTTGGTTGATGTGGACGGGGATGGCGGATGTGTGTAATCAAGACGATATGGAATGTTTCTATAGGCTACACACTAACATATTGTTATAATCACTATCAAAGACGATATGGAAGGTTTAGGTGGGCTACACACTAACACATTGTTATAATCACTATCAAAGACGATATAGAAGGTTTACCTTCCTTATCTTCTTTGATAGTGATTATATGAATGTGTTAGTGTGTGTGTAGCCTACAGAAACCTTCCATATAATCTTGGATAATGATTATACGTTAGCCTTACAGTGAGGAGGTTCATGAATGAGAAATGGTAGACACACTGGTAGACACAATGTCTGACACACTGCCTGGCACGAGGACAAAGCTTGTGGCTCTTTTTAAAATCCCCTTTGCCTTTTTGTAGTTCCAGAAGTGCTGCACTGGGGTTTAATTAGCATGTTCTCAGTCACGCACACGCACGCACGCACACACGCACACGGAGGGAGCTCTTCACCTGCACCAATTAAAAATGTTCCGATCCCTTCCTTACTGTCTTGTGATTTTATAATACATTATATTTTTCCCGACACATTTGTAGTCTAGTCACTGTTGTGTTCCTATCGAGCAACAGAAACAAGGCCTACTGTTGTTCTCTCGCTCTATCGATTGTTGTATCGTTCTCTCTCTTTTTTAATTTAATTTTATTTCACCTTTATTTAACCAGGTAGCCTAGTTGAGAACAAGTTCTCATTTGCAACTGCGACCTGACCAAGATAAAGCAAAGCAGTGCGACACAAACAAGAACACAGTTACACATGGAATAAACAAATTTACAGTCAATAACACAATAGAAAAGAAAGTCTATATACAGTGTGTGCAAATGAGGTGAGATAAGGGAGATAAGGCAATAAATAGGTCATTGTGGCGAAATAATTACAATTTAGCAAATAAACACTGGAGTGATAGATAGTGCAGAAGATGAATGTGCAAGTAGAGATACTGGGGTGCAAAGGAGCAAACAAATAAAAAACAGTATGGGGATGAGGTAGTTGGATGGGCTATTTACAGATGAGCTATGTACAGGTGCAGTGATCTGTGAGCTACTCTGACAGCTGGTGCTTAAAGATAGTGAGGGAGATATGAGACTCCAACTTCAGTGAGTTTTGCAATTTGTTCCAGACATTTGCAGCAGAGAACCGGAAGGAAATGCGGCCAAGGAGGAATTGGCTTTGGGGGTGACCAGTGAAATATAACTGCTGGAACGCGTGCTACGGGTGGGTGCTGCTATGGTAAACAGTGAGCTGAGATAAAGCAGGGCTTTACCTAGCAAAGACTTATAGATGACCTGGAGCCAGTGGGTTTGGCGACAAATATGAAGCGAGGGCCAGCCAACGTAAGCGTACAGGCTGCAGTGGTGAGTAGTATGATGGGCTTTTGTGACAAAACGGATGGCACTGTGATAGACTGCATCCAATTTGCTGAGTAGAGTGTTAGAGGCTATTTTGTAAATGACATTGCCGAAGTCAAGGATCGGTAGGATAGTCAGTTTTACGAGGGTATGTTTGGCAGCATGAGTGAAGGATGCTTTGTTGCGAAATAGGAATACGATTCTTGATTTAATTTTGGATTGGAGATGCTTAATGTGAGTCTGGAAGGAGAGTTTACAGTCTAACCAGACACCTAGGTATTTGTAGATGTCCACATATTCTAAGTCAGAACCGTCCAGAGTAGTGATGCTGGACGGGAGGGCAGGTGCGGGCAACTATCGGTTGAAGAGCATGCATTTAGTTTTACTTGCATTTAAGAGCAGTTGGAGTCCACAGAAGAAGAGTTGTATGGCATTGAAACTTGTCTGGAGGTTTGTTAACACAGTGTCCAAAGAATGGCCAGAAGTATACAAAATTGTGTCGTAGAGGTAGAGGTGGATCAGAGAATCACCAGCAGCAAGAGTGACATCAATGAGGTACACAGAGAAAAGAGTCGGCCCAGGAATTGAACCCTGTGGCACACCCATTGAGACTGCCAGAGGTCCAGACAACAGGCCCTCCAATCCGATTTGACACACTGAACTCTATCTGAGAGGTGGTTGGTGAACCAGGCGAGGCAGTCATTTGAGAAACCAAGGCTATTGAGTCTGCCGATAAGAACGCGGTGATTGACAGAGTCGAAAGCCTTGGCCAGGTCGATGAAGACGGCTGCACAGTACTGTCTTTTATCAATGCCGGTTCTGATATCGTTTAGGACCTTGAGCATAGCTGAGGTGCACCCATGACCAGCTCGGAAACCAGATTGCATAGCGGAGAAGGTACGGTGGGATTCGAAATGGTTGGTGATCTGTTTGTTAACTTGGCTTTCGAAGACCTTAGAAAGACCAGGTAGGATAGATATAGGTCTGTAGCAGTTTGGGTCTAGTGTGTCTTCCCCTTTGAAGAAGGGGATGACCGCGGCAGCTTTCCAATCTTTGGGGATTTCAGAAGAAACGAAAGAGAGGTTGAACAGGCTAGTAATAGGGGTTGCAATTATTTCGGCGGATAATTTTAGAAAGAGAGGGTCCAGTTTGTCTAGCCCTGCTGATTTGTAGGGGTCCAGATTTTGCAGCTCTTTCAGAACATCAGCTATCTAGATTTTGGTGAAGGAAAAATGAGGGAGGCTTGGGCAAGTGCTATGGTGGGTGCAGGGCTGTTGATCGGGGTAGGGGTAGCCAGGTGGAATGCATGGCCAGCCGTAGAAAAATGCTTATTGAAATTCTCAATTATCGTGGATTTATCGGTGGTGACAGTGTTTCCTAGCCTCAGTGCAGTGGGCAGCTGGGAGGAGGTGCTCTTATTCTCCATGGACTTTACAGTGTCCCAGAACATTTTGGAGTTTGTGCTACAGGATGCTAATTTCTGTTTGAAACAGCTAGCCTTTGCTTTCCTGTGTATATTGGTTCCTAACTTCCATGAAAAGTTGAATGTCGCGGGGGCTATTCGATGCTAATGCGGTACGCCACAGGATGTTTTTGTGCTGGTCAAGGGCAGTCAGGTCTGGAGTGAACCACGGGCTATATCTGTTCATGGTTCTACAATTTTTGATTGGGACATGCTTTTTTAAGATTGTGAGGAAAGCACTTTTAAAGAATAACCAGGCATAGTCTAATCAAATCAAATCAAAAAAGTATTGTCACGTGCACCAAATACAACAGGTATTACTTACAGGCTCTAACCAATAGTACAAAAAAGGTATGAGGTGAACAATAGGTAAGTAAAGAAATAAAGACAACTGTAAAAAGACGATGAGGAAAGCACTTTTAAAGAATAACCAGACATCCTCTACTGACGGAATGAGGTCAATATCCTTCCAGGATACCCGGGCCAGGTCAATTAGAAATGCCTGCCCGCTGAAGTGTTTTGGGGAGCGTTTGACAGTGATGAGGAGTGGTCGTTTGACCGTAGACCCATTACGGATGCAGACAATGAGGCAGTGATAGCTGAGATCCTGGTTGAAGACAGCATAGGTGTATTTGGAGGGCAGGTTTGTTAGGTTGATATCTATGAGGATGCCCGTGTTTAAGGAATTGGGGTTGTACCTGGTAGGTTCATTGATAAGAAGGTGTTCTATATCAAGCGGCAACGGTGAGAGACTTGTTTCTGGAAAGGTGCATTTTTAAAAGTAGAAGCTGAAATTGTTTGGGCACAGACCTGGATAGTATGACATAACTCTGCAGTAGATTGCAACTCTGCCCCCTTTGGCAGTTCTAACTTGTCAGAAAATGTTATAGTTAGGGATGGAAATTTCAGGGTTTTTGGTGATCTTCCTAAGCCATGATTCAGACATGGCAAGGACATCTGGGTTGGCAGAGTGTGCTATAGCAGTGAATAAAACACACTTAGGGAGGAGACTTCTAATGTTAACATGCATGAAACCAAGGCTTTTACGCTTACAGAAGTTAACAAATGAGAGCGCCTGGGGAATGGGAGTGGAGCTAGGCACTGCAGGGCCTGAATTAACCTCTACATCACCAGTGGAACAGAGGAGGAGTAGAATGAGGGTACGGCTAAAGGCTATAAGAACTGGTCGTCTAGTACGTTCGGAACAGAGAGTAAAAGGAGCAGGTTTATGGACGCAGTAGAATAGATTCAAAACATGATGTACAGACAAAGGTATGGTAGGATGTGATTACAGTGGAGGTAAACCTAGGCATTGAGTGATGATGAGAGAGGTATTGTCTCTAGAGACATCATTTAAACCAGGTGAGTTCACCGCATGTGTAGGAGGTGGAACATCAAGGTTAGCTAAGGCATACTGAGCAGGGCTGGAGGCTCTACAGTGAAATAAGACAATAGTCACTAACCAAAACAACAGTGGACAAGGCATATTGACATTAGGGAGAGGCATGCGTAGCCGAGTGATCTTAAGGTCCAGTGAGTAGCTAGGCGGGCTGGAGACACAGCGATTCAGACAGCTAGCGGGCCGGGGCTAGCATTCTAGCAGAAGGCCTTTAGAGGGACGGCGCGGCGAAAGAAGTCTGGTGTAGCCACGTCATGCGGTTAGATTGGCAGACCAGTCATGATGGATCAGCAGGGGTCCATGTAGTAAAATGGTCCAGGCCAATTTGCAAAATGGGTATAGTAGCCCAAGAAATTGGCTGATGGAACTCTTCAGCTAACAGTCCGGTATGCTTTTGACAACAAGCGGGCCGCGTCTAGCAGGCTAACAGATGGGCATTCAGGGGACGTCGCGAAGGAGGAGCCTCTTGAAAACAACCCTTGGACGGATTACGTCGGTAATCCAGTCGTGATGGATCGGTGGGGCTCCGTATCGGCAATAAAAGGGGTCCAGGCCAATTGGCAAAATAGGTATTGTAGCCCCGGGAGTGGCTGATGGACCTCTTCAGCTAGCCGGGAGATGGGCCTAGCATTGGCTAGCTCCAGGCTAATTGGTGCTTGCTTCAGGACAGAGATGTTAGCCAGGAGTAGCCACTCGAATAGCAGCTAGCTAGCTGCGATGATCCAGGAGTAAAGGTTCAGAGCTTGCGGTAGGAATCCGGAGATATGGAGAGAAAGAAGTCAGATATGTTCTGGGTTGAATCGGGGGTGTAGACTGGCAGGAGTTGTCTGGGCTAAAGGTTAGCTGATGACCGGTAGCAGTGGCTAGCTGACTAGTAGCTAGTAGCTAGTAGCTTTAACTCTCCCTCCCTTTCTCTCTGTCTCCCTTTCTCTATTTATGTCGATTGATGTATCGTTCTCTCTTTCGGTCTCCTTTCATTCCTCCCTCCGTGTGTTCCCAGTTCTGTGTAGCTATAAGGTGTCACCTTCCATCTAATCCTGTTTGCAATACTTATGTAACCGTACCTTCTGTTGGCTCTTATCGCCACACTGCACTTACCATTGTCACAGGTGATTAGCAAAAACAAAGCCAGATCTGTTTCCCAAATGTTACCCTATTCCCGATTCAGAATACTATCAGGCCCCATAGGGCTCTGGTCAAAAGTAGTGCACTACATAGTGAATAGGGTGTCATTTGGGAAGCTGCCCTAATACAGCCAAAATGCCAGCCCGGTTTTGTATGCAAATTGCTCTCATTTCTATTTTATTAAAGTGCTGAATTGATTTTTATATATATTTATTTGCATATTGGTTGGGTGTGTTATTTGTGTCTTAATAGTTAGCTGTTTTTTATGGATTGTAGAAAAGTACAACATTTCTTTCAAGCTCTGGAGCATCTTTATTGCAAAACATTTATCTTGACATTTCATACCATATGCAGCATGATTATGTGTATGAATATCAGCATGAGTCATCTAGGGTTAAACTATACAATAACCCTTTTATTAAACAACATTGAACAGATAATGGAAACTTTATTTCTAGTGGGAGCCATCCACTATTGATTTGGAAGATAGGTGGAGCATGACCACACTGTAAAACTGGAGAAGTTCTGGCTACTCAAACATTTGAGGAAACCGATTACCGAAAAATAATTCTGTCAATAAACTTAAATATCTGAAGTGATCAGTGCTAACTTCATATGAGTAATACAAATGACATTTTTTCTAGTAAGGTATACTTCAATTTAACACCCCCACTAAGCAATAATTTCCTAGTGTGCTTTGCCTTTTTGAATGAATTATGGAGTTACCACCCATGACTGTATTTGTTAGTGACAGAGACATCATTGTTGAATTAGTTCATTTTCAGTCCTATGGCCTTCACCAAGTGAGTTCTTAGGTGAATTTTATCAATATAAATGAACCATTACATATATCATATACAGTGGCCTGAAACTCATAGATTACAGGCCACATCCTACAAGTAGGGTTGCAAAATTCCACAAACATGTTTCCATGATTTTTCCAACCAAGATTTCTGGAAAACCTGGGAAATGTACCAGATTTTTGCAACCCTAACTGTGAAGCACATTATGCTGGCTTGCAAAGTGATGTGTACTTCCTATTGGAATCTAGCCAGCGTTAGGCTATCCAACAGTTGAAATTTGTATTCACCCACAACCTGCATTCATAATGACTGCCAGGGTGGGTTTAGAATAGTGGGAGAAAACTACAGATTTTAAAAACTATTTTCCAAAAATCTACATGCAGTAGAGCATGCTGGGAAAAAAGTTCTCATTTAGTTTTGTGTCAGTACCACATAAACCTTTGAAGTAATAATTACTTTTCATTGACTGAGTTCAACTTACTAGAAGTTTTTCAGTAAAAATGTCTTGAGGTTTACAGTGCATGTTCAGGATGCACTTATGAAAGGTTTGATGAAATATGAACTAGATTTACATGAAAGATAGGAGGAACATTACCCTTGATCAGGTTGTACATATGAAAGGTTTGATAAAAAATGAAATAGAGTTAGTGTGTGATGAATTGTTTTAATGAGTATCAGTCACGGATCATGTCTGCATCTCAAATGGCACCCTATGATATGGGCAGCGACCATGTAACACTTTTACAACATACAGAAGTGCACTGGTTATCAAGGGGCCAAGTATTGACACATTTTTTTGAATTGAGAGACGAGCTTAAAGTTCTTTACTGTCCATAATTTTCACTTGTCTGACCTCTTGCATGATGAAGAGTTTCTCACATGACTGGCCTATCTGGGTGATGTTTTTTCTCGCCTGAATTGTCTGAATCTAGGATTACAGGGATTCTCTGCAACTATATTCATTGTGCTGGACAAAATTGAGGCAATGATTAAGAAGTTGGAGGACAACACACAGGTATTTCCATCATTGTGAACTTGTTCTCAACTGGCCTACCTGGTTAAATAAAGGTGAAATAAAAAAATAAATATATATATATATTATTTTTTTTTGTGTGCAAATGAACTCAAGCTTACGGACAATGTCAAATGGGATATAGCGAAGCACCTAAGTGAGTTGGGTGCGCAATTCTGCAGGTACTTTCCCGAAAACGGATGACACAAACAACTGGATTCATTATTCCTTTCATGCCCTGCCTCCAGTCCACTTACCGATATCTGAACAAGAGAGCCACATCGAAACTGCAACAAACGGTTCTGTGAAAATTGTATTTAATCAGAAGCCACTGCCAGATTTCTGGATTGGTCTGCACTCAGAGTATCCTTTCTTGGCAAATCGCGCTGTTAAGACACTGATGCCCTTTGCAGCCACATACCTATGTGAGAGTGGATTCTCTGCCCTCACTAGCATGAAAACTAAATACAGGCACAGACTGTGTGTGGAAAATGATTTCAGACTGAGACTCTCTCCAATACAACCCAACATTGCAGCGTTATGTGTGTCTTTTCAAGCACAGCCTTCTCATTAACCAAATTGTTGATGAACAAATACGTTTTTATATTTTAGATGGTTAAATGAAAAGCAAAATTATTAATTATTATTATATTATTATTATTTGTGCCCTGGTCCTATAAGAGCTCTTTGTCACTTCCCACTAGCCACAAAAACTTGCACTCATTCTTATGTTTAATAAATATATCGTATAGTGTGTGTGTGTGGCAGGTTTACAATAATGGCAAAAAGCAACATTTGAGAGTGTGCAGACTGGTGCTAGAGGGGGTACACAGCTGGAGGTTGAATATTTTAAGAGGTAAGGGACTATAAAAAGTTTGGGAACCACTGGTATAATATAATTACTCCAGGGTCCTTTTGCAGATGTCACTTTGAGGTAGTATGTGTGTGAGGCTGTCTCTGTGTATGTGTGTGGCAGTCCAACAGTATCTATATTTAGCATCCAGAGCAGAGCAAAGGAGAACAGAGCTGAAGGCTTAGGCAAATGTAGATCTCAGTACATTTCCCCCTCTGCAACAAAGGTTCCCAGTTGACCCTGGCTAGGAGTGATTGAGACATGTTTACATTTGACCCCGAACTAGGAGTGACTGAGACATGTTGACTTTTGACCCCGAACTAGGAGTGACTGAAACATGTTTACATTTGACCCCGAACTAGGAGTGACTGAGACATGTTGACTTTTGACCCTGGCTAGGAGTGATTGAGACATGTTTACATTTGACCCCGAACTAGGAGTGACTGAGACATGTTGACTTTTGACCCTGGCTAGGAGTGACTGAGACATGTTTACATTTGACCCCGAACTAGGAGTGACTGAGACATGTTGACTTTTGACCCTGGCTAGGAGTGATTGAGACATGTTTACATTTGACCCTGAACTAGGAGTGACTGAGACATGTTGACTTTTGACCCTGGCTAGGAGTGATTGAGACATGTTTACATTTGACCCCGAACTAGGAGTGACAGACATGTTGACTATTGACCCTGACTGGGAGTGACTGAGACATGCCATGCCATCTTCTCATCCCTCTCTTCTCCTAAGGGTGTGCTTCAGGTCTTTGTCCTAATTGTATTCTAGCTCGTATTCTCTCTCTCCCACTATGTATTTTACACAACAGCACCGGGCCTGACACACTCTGATCTCTGTGCTCTCATCCCCCTCTACACTGAACGAGGCCTGGTCACCACTGAGACCACTGCAGGCACAAGAGGAGAGCATTCATTTCCTCCACTTGGTGAGGAAGAATGAGTTAGTGTGTGTGTGTGTCCGTTGTGGAGAGAGATGTGAACTGACTGTGTGTGCAACTTGTAGATAGGGTCAGATGAGGAATGGTGTCCTGCTTGGGAATATGAGAAAGACTAACTTGGAGAGAGATGAAGGGGAGAGGGAAGAATGGATGAGAATGGGGGAAGAAGAAAATGTGAGAGAGAGTGTGATGGGGCAGAGAGGAGAAAAGAGAGAGAGAGAGAAAGGAGAGATAGAGGAAGTGCTCCGTATTTGACTTAAGCGGGACATTGGTGGGATGGCTCTTGGACGGGCCATTATTTAGTCTGTTGAATCATCATATAATCTCTATCTTCTTTCTTTCACGTTCTCTCTCTGAACAGGGAAAGGGATACCTAGTCAGTTGCACAACTGAATGCAATCAACAAAAATGTGTCTTCCGTATTTAAACGTACCATTTGTGAATTATGCTAATTGGATTTACACGCAGCCGCGGTCACCGACCTTCGCTTTTTTTTATCCCAACCCTGCGGGGAGGCTGCGGGGAGGCTGCCTTAATCAACATTATCAGCACCCGGAGAGCAGTTGTTGTTGCGGGTTAACTACTTTGATCAAGAAAATAATGGCAGATTTTGCTGGCTCCACCACCTTGCTGGCTGGCTCTGGGATTCGAACCAGCAACCTTTCGGGTACTAGCCCAACACTCTTAACCACTAGGATACCTGCCACCCTCTGTGTGTGTGTGTGTGTGTGTGTGTGTGTGTGTGTGTGTGTGTGTGTGTGTGTGTGTGTGTGTGTGTGTGTGTGTGTGTGTGTGTGTGTGTGTGTGTGTGTGTGTGTGTGTGTGTGTGTGTGTGTGTGTGTGTGTGTGTGTGTGTGTGTGTGTGTGTGCGCGTGTGCGCGTGCGTTTGTTTGTGCGTACTCTCGTGTGTGTGTGTGTACATGCATACGTGCAAGATCGTGTGTGCCTGCCTGTCTACAGCCCTTCCAGTCCAGAACCTTCAGTTATTGACTCTCTAAATGTCTCTCCATTTCCCTGGAGAGTCCTGGCAGAAGAGAATCTAGAGAATGAATGAAAGACAGACGAGAGCAAGCATGTTTGTTCCTCTGAAGCCAGCCTATTGTATTGAGTTAAACCGCCCTATAGAGACTCTAAACTGCATTGAGTTAAACCGTCCTACAGAGGATCTAAACTTTATTGAGTTAAACCATCCTACAGAGGATCTAAACTTTATTGAGTTAAACCGTCCTACAGAGGAATGCATTGAGTTAAACCGCCCTACAGAGGAATGTATTGAGTTAAACTGCCCTACAGAGGAATGCATTGAGTTAAACCGCCCTACAGAGGAATGCATTGAGTTAAACTGCCATACAGAGGAATGCATTGAGTTAAACTGCCCTACAGAGGAATGCATTGAGTTAATCTGCCATACAGAGGAATGCATTGAGTTAAACCACCCAACAGAGGAATGCATTGAGTTAAACTGCCCTACAGAGAAATGCATTGAGTTAAACTGCCCTACAGAGGAATGCATTGAGTTAATCTGCCATACAGAGGAATGCATTGAGTTAAACTGTAATACAGAGGAATGCATTGGGTTAAACCACCCAACAGAGGAATGCATTGAGTTAAACTGCCCTACAGAGGAATGCATTGAGTTAAACCGCCCTACAGAGGAATGCATTGAGTTAAACTGCCCTACAGAGGAATGCATTGAGTTAAACCGCCCTACAGAGGAATGCATTGAGTTAATCTGCCATACAGAGGAATGCATTGAGTTAAACTGTAATACAGAGGAATGCATTGGGTTAAACCACCCAACAGAGGAATGCATTGAGTTAAACTGCCCTACAGAGGAATGCATTGAGTTAAACCGCCCTACAGAGGAATGCATTGAGTTAAACTGCCCTACAGAGGAATGCATTGAGTTAAACCGCCCTACAGAGGAATGCATTGAGTTAAACTGCCCTACAGAGGAATGCATTGAGTTAAACTGCCCTACAGAGGAATGCATTGAGTTAAACCGCCCTACAGAGGAATGCATTGAGTTAATCTGCCATACAGAGGAATGCATTGAGTTAAACTGCAATACAGAGGAATGCATTGAGTTAAACTGCCCTACAGAGGAATGCATTGAGTTAAACTGCAATACAGAGGAATGCATTGAGTTAAACCGCCCTACAGAGGAATGCATTGAGTTAAACTGCCCTACAGAGGAATGCATTGAGTTAAACCGCCCTACAGAGGAATGCATTGAGTTAAACTGCCCTACAGAGGAATGCATTGAGTTAAACTGCCCTACAGAGGAATGCATTGAGTTAAACCGCCCTACAGAGGAATGCATTGAGTTAAACCGCCCTACAGAGGAATGCATTGAGTTAATCTGCCATACAGAGGAATGCATTGAGTTAAACTGCAATACAGAGGAATGCATTGAGTTAAACTGCCCTACAGAGGAATGCATTGAGTTAAACTGCAATACAGAGGAATGCATTGAGTTAAACCGCCCTACAGAGGAATGCATTGAGTTAAACCGCCCTACAGAAGCTTTAATGTGTCATCGTAACGAGCTGGTTGCTCTCCTCACTCTCCTCTCCCCTCTTCCCCTCTCCCCTCTCCCCCTCTCCCCAGACATGTTATGCAGATCATGCATCTGTAGACCCCAACATAGCTGTAACATTAGCTCTAATTGGTTGTTGAGAAGGTCAGCTGAGGAAAAGGGGAACATTGTTCAGCCTAATGTCTGCATCCCTCCATCCACACGGGAGAGGGGTGTGATTTGTAGCGATAGACAGCTTGTAGCTGACTAAAATCATGATTTCTGTTAATTGAATGATCGATAACGATTTTTGATCCAAATATCATGAGGCCATTTCTAACTGTCGGGGTCTCATTTTCCTGTTGAGAGTTAGAATAATAGAATACACAAGGTGCAACTAAAACATTTGGTTGCATCAGCAGTCACTCAATTAGCCAATGTCAGAAAAATGTATTTAGATTGGTAAATTAGTCTAGCAGCCAACTATATAAACTAGTAGTAAGCATGGATAAATTACCGACCGGGGTGGGGCCCATTGGTCATCAATAATAATATTAAAATCTTCAAACATTTGCCTCCACCCTATGGCGAAATGTATAGAATTGCAGGAAATTAGCTGTGAAACTGAACTTTTTTCTCTCCACCCATTGGCAAAATGAGTATGGATGTGGGTATGCAGACCCACAAGCCACTGTGCACCTCATGATGAGTTCCGCTGTTTTTGTAGCCCCCACCCCCATCAAAGTTGACAAACCCTGATCTAGACTGTTTGAAGTGGGTTTATCAAGTGACATCAATAAGGGATCATAGCTTTCACCTGGTTAGTCTATGTCATGGAAAGAGCAGGTGCTCCTAATGTTTTGTATACTCAGTGTATATGGCAGAGCTGTTAGAAGGTACACTCTATGGATCTGCCAATCAGGATGACATGATAGCTAACATCTTAGCTTTTGCTCCTTTCATTTCTGCATAGTAAAACCACATATTGACTTCCATGTGTCAGCTTGGTTACCTATGTAGCCTTAATCACTAGATTAATTACTAGATGTTAAAATAATTAAATACATGCTCTAATTGATAAATACATGTTTGAATATATAAATAGAATTGATTAAATCCCCAAACCCCAATAGCAGCCCTCTTCAATTAGAAGCCATCAGGCGCTGTCAATACTATTATTTTCTTCTTGCAATGTTCAATCTCTCCCCTGCAGCAGTGTGCATGGCCACACAGGGAAAAGCTTCCACCTAAACCTAACATGATTGAATTCCACCTCTCTCTCTCTCTCTCTCTCTCTCTCTCTCTCTCTCTCTCTCTCTCTCTCTCTCTCTCTCTCTCTCTCTCTCTCTCTCTCTCTCTCTCTCTCTCTCTCTCTCTCTCTCTCTCTCTCTCTCTCTCTCTCTCTCTCTCTCTCTATTCAATTTGCTTTATTGGCATGACGTAACAATGTACATATTGCCAAAGCTTATTTTGGATATTTACAATATAAAATAAAAATGAGAATCAAAATTGTCAACGGGACAACAGTAACAACAATAACCGAGTGTCAAAATAACCATACATTGAACAATAACAATACACATACAGTAGAATACATGTGCAGGTTGATTGGTCTGTCAGACACTGTCCCTCAACTTATGGCAGGCAGCAATGTAGTGCGCTGCCAGCCCACAGCTCTCTGCGTCCTCCCCCAACAGGACGGGTAGCCTATCCTCATCAGAGAGGTCTTTCAAATTTGGGGAAATGACACTCTCTAATTGTTTTATATTTTTTACATTTTGTCAGGAAATGCAGCTCCGTCTCAGGTTCTGCTGTTGTGCAGTGGTTGCACAGCCTTTCCTCTACAGGGAGCCAAGTTTTCCTGTGTCTACCCTTCTCAATGGCAAGGCTGTGCTCGCTGAGCCTGTACTTTGTCAAGGTTTTTCTAAGGTTTTGATCATTTACATTTACATTTAAGTCATTTAGCAGACGCTCTTATCCAGAGCGAACCATGGTCAAATATTTAGCAACAGTGTACTGTCGATTTAGGGCCAGATAGCACTGCATTTTGCTTTGTGTTTGTGCAATATAGTTTTGTTTTGACTGTGTTGTAATTTGGTTTATCCTGATTGATTGGATGTTCTGGTCCTGAGGCTTCAGTGTGTTAGTAGAACAGGTTTGTGAACTCAGCCCCAGGACCAGCTGGATGAGGGGACTCTTTTCTTTGCTCAGCTCTTGGCATTGCAGGGCTTGGTAGTGATATGAGAGGGGATCACTGTATTTTAGATGTTTCCAAAACTTAATTGCTCTTTTTTGAGTTTTTATTATTAGTGGATATTGGCCTAATTCTGCCCTGCATGCATTGTTTGTAGTTTTCCTCTGGGCATGTAGGATAATCTTACAGAACTCTCCATGCAGGGTTTCAATGGGGTGTTTGTCCCATTTGATGAAAGCTTGTTTTGCAAGTGGACCCCACACCTCGCTGCCATAAAGTGCAATTGGTTCAATGACACATAAAATTTGTTTTAGCCAGATTTTAATAGGTTTTTCAATTTGAATTCGTTTTTTAATGGCGTAGAATGCCCTGCGTGCTTTCTCTCTCTGTTCATTCCCTGCATCATTAAGGTGTCCAGTTGAGCTTATTTTTAAACCTAAGTAATTTTAGTGTGTGCACTACTCTATATATTTTGTACCAATTGAGAACTTTGGTCTTATTCCCTGAGATCTGGATCTTCTCTGGAAAATCATTATTTTAATCTTTTTGGGGTTTACTGTCATGGCCTAGGTCTGGCAGTACTGCTGTTGTAGGTCCAGGCTCTGCTGTAGGCCATGTGCTGTGGGTGACAGCAGGCATAGGTCATCTGCAAAGAGTAGGCATTTAACCTCTGAATTGTGGAGACTAACACCAGGGGCTGAGGATTTTTCTAGAATAGTGGCCAATTCGTTGATGTTAATATTGAAGATTGCAGGGCTCAGATTGCAACCCTGGTGAAGGCCCCACCCATGGTTAAATAATTATGTTATTTTATTGCCAATTTTAATGCTGCACGTATTGCCAGTGTACATTGATTTAATTATGTCATATGTTTTACCCCCGACACCACTTTCAATAACTTTGTAGAACAGTCCTGTATGCCAAATAGAAACAAATGCTCTTTAGAAGTTGATAAAGCAAGCATATATTTTGGTATTATTTTGGTGGACATGTTTATCTATCAGGGTGTGTATAGTGTAAATATGATCAGTCGATGTTTTGGTGTAAATCCAATTTGGCTTTTACTCAATACATTGTGCTTATTAAGGATGTTTAGAACTCTTACATTTATAATACTACAGAAAACCTTCCCCAGTTTACTTTTCACACAAATGCCTCTGTAATTGTTAGGGTCCAATTTGTCTCCGTTCTTAAAGATTGGGGTTATGAGTCCTTGATTCCAGATGTCAGGGAAATAACCTACACTCAGGGTCAAATTAAACAGTTTTAATATAGCCAATTGAAATTTTGCACTAGTGAGTTTAAACATCTCATTTAGGATACCATCAGGTCCGCATGCTTTTTAAAATTTGAGGGCCTGAAGTTTCTTATAGAGCTCCTGGTCAGTAATTGGGGAGTCCAATGGATTTTGATTGTCCTTTATAGCTTTTTCTAATCCATTCAACTTCTCATGAATTTGGCATTGCTCTGCGTTTGTGTTAAGTTGAACGGTGTTTTAAAATGGGTTGTCCATATATGACCATTTTGTATCGCTAATTCCTATTGTTTAAATTTTTTAGGTTTTTCCAATTTTGCCAGAAGTGTTTATGGACTCCTCAATTAGCGTCAGCTGCTTGCTGTTGTAATGTGATTTTTTGGTTCTGAGTGTACGTTTATAGAGTTTTAAAGTCTCACAGTAACGAAGGCGTAATTCACCATTATTTGGGTCTCTGTGCTTTTGGTTGGATAGTGTTCAAATTTTTTTCAGAATAATTTTACGATCTGCATCATCTGTCGTCTTTTTTGTTTTGTTTTTTATCAATTTCAGTTGTGCTTCTTTTGCCGTTTGCCTGAATATATAGTTGATGTTTTTTACTGCTAGATTGATGCCTTCTTTACTGTGAGTGAATATGGTATCCAGAAAGTTATCTAAGAGTGTTTGGATATTTTGGTTACTGGTTGCTTTCTGGTTTTCTTCTGTGCTGTTTTGGACCCATCTGTATGAATTTCTGATGTTGTACAGCTTACTGGGCTGTGAATGTGTGGTTGTTTCCATGTTTGTTCTTTTGTGGAACAAGGTAATTTGGCTGTGATCAGACAGAGGTGTTAGTGGTTTGACAGTGAATGTGCTGAGAGAGAAAGGGTTAACCTCTCTAGGGTATGTGGGACGGTAGCGTCTCACCTCGTCAACAGCCAGTGAAACTGCAGGGCGCCAAATTCAAAACAACAGAAATCCCAGGATGAAAATTCCTCAAACATACATGTATTTTACACCATTTTAAAGATACACTTGTTGTAAATCCAGCCACAGTGTCCGATTTCAAATAGGCTTTACGACGAAAGCAAACCAAACAATTATGTTAGGTGAGTGCCTATTTACAGAAAAACACAGCCATTTTTCCAGCCAAAGAGAGGAGTAACAAAAAGCAGAAATATCGATAAAATGTATCACTAACCTTTGATGATCTTCATCAGATGACACTCATAGGACTTCATGTTACACAATACATGTATGTTTTGTTCGGTAAAGTTAATATTTATATCCAAAAATCTCAGTTTACTTTGGCGCGTTACGTTCAGTAGTTCCAAAACATCCGGTGATTTTGCAGAGAGCCACATCAATTTACAGAAATAGTCATCATAAATGTTGATGAAAATACAAGTGTTATACATGGAATTTTAGATCCACTTCTCCTTAATGAAAACGCTGTCAGATTTAAAAAAAACTTTACGTAAAAAGCAAACCATGCAATAATCTGAGTACGGCCCTCAGACAACAAATCAACCCAAAGAGATATCCGCCATGTTGGAGGCAACATAAGTCAAAAATAGCATTATAAATATTCACTTACCTTTGATGATCTTCATCAGAATGCACTCCCAGGAATATCAGTTCCACAATAAATGTTTGTTTTGTTCGATAATGTCAATAATTTATGTCCAAATTCCTCCTTGTTGTTCGCGCGTTCAGTACACAATCTAAACTCACGACGCGCGTGCAAGTCCAGCGGAAAGTACGGATGAAAAGTCCAAAAAGTTCCGTTACAGTCGTAGAAACATGTCAAATGATGTATAGAATCAATCTTTAGGATGTTTTTAACATAAATCTTCAATAATGTCCCAACCGGAGAATTCCTTTGTCTTCAGAAATGCGATGGAACGCAGCTAACTCTCACATGAATGCGCATGGTCAGCAATGGTCAGCTCGTGGCACTCTGGGAGAGACCTTACTCAATCTCATTGCATTCGCCCCCACTTCACAGTAGAAGCATCAAACAAGGTTCTAAAGACTGTTGACATCTAGTGGAAGACTTAGGAAGTGCAACATGACCCAATTTCCACTGTATCTTGGATAAGCAAAGAGTTGAAACCTACAAACCTCAGATTTCCCACTTCCGGGTTGGATTCTTTCTCAGGTTTTTGCCGGCCATATGAGTTATGTTATACTCACAGACATCATTCAAACGGTTTTAGAAACTTCAGAGTGTTTTCTATCTCAATCTACTAATAATATGCATATTTTACCAACTGGGACTGAGTAGCAGGCAGTTTACTCTGGGCACGCTGTTCATCCGTACGTGAAAATACTGCCTCCTACCCCAAAGAAGTGTATGTCTGTAATCATATAGTCAGTCTACTGTGCTGTGGCAAAGAGGTGAGCAATAGGTGCATCTCCCCAAAGAGTCCCCCTTTAACCTACCATTGACAAAGTACAGACCCAGGCTTCTACAGAGCAGATCCCTTCCGTTTTTGTTGATGGTGCTGTCACTATTGTTTCTATGGGGGAGATTAAGGCAGTAAGAAACAGTATGGCCTGTATTAAAGCTGTCCCCTCGTGTGGTCGTTAGATCAGGTAGTGTTCCTGTGCGCGCATTTGTGTCCTCACAGATGAGCACATTTCCCTGGGCCTGGAAATGGCACGTCTCTTCCTCAAGGGTGGAGAAGATCTCCTCTGAGTTATATGGGGATTCTGAGGGGGGGATATATATTGCGCAAAGGAACACATATTTTTCTGTCATTACATGTTATTTTTTCAGTTTTAACCAAATGTGATATTTACCAATTTTGAGGGGATCAATAGATTTTCTAGTTCGGATTTGTACCAAGTCCTCCAGAGTCTCTGCCTCTATTGACAGAGCTGTGTTTCTGTGATGGCACAATTACCTCTCTGTAGCCTGTGGGACAGGCAGTGACAGTGACAGTGTCAGCCTTACACCACGTCTCCTGCAGAATGATGACGTCAACATCTTTAAGATTTTTGTTGAACTTGATGAGTTGATGAGTTTAGGCCCTGAATGTTCCACATGCTAACTGATAGTGATTTCATGTTGCAAAAAGAAAGAACAGCAGTCAGAAATACAGTAAATACTAACTATTAAGTTGTTAAGAGTTAGATAACCTGTCTAGGACAGGGGTTCCGCTAGCGGAACTCCGCCCACATTCCACTGAAAAGGCAGCGCGCGAAATTCAAAAAATATTTTGTAGAAATATTAAACTTTCACACATTAACAAGTCCAATACAGCAAATGAAAGATAAACATCTTGTGAATCCAGCCAACATGTCCGATTTTTATGTTTAAATGTTTTACAGCGAAAACACCACGTATATTTATGTTAGCTCACCACCAAATACAAAAAAGCACAGACATTTCTTTCACAGCACAGGTAGCTTGCACAAAACCAACCAAACTAACCAAGAACCAACCAAACTAACCAAGAAACAACTTCATCAGATGACAGTCTTATAACATGTTATACAATAAATCTATGTTTTGTTCGAAAAATAAATCATAGTTTTACATTGCAGCTACCATCACAAATAGCACCGAAGCAGCCAGAGTAATTACAGAGACCAACGTGAAATACCTAAATACTCATCATAAAACATTTATGAAAAATACATGGTGTACAGCAAATGAAAGACAAACATCTTGTGAATCCAGCCAATATTTCAGATCTTTTAAGTGTTTTACAGCGAAAACACAATATAGCATTATATTAGCTTACCACAATAGCCAAAAACACAACCCATTTATCAGCAGCAAAAGTTAGCGATCGTAAAAAAACAGCAAAAGATATATAATTTTTCACTAACCTTGATAAGCTTCATCAGATGACAGTCCTATAATATCAGGTTATACAATACACTCATGTTTTGTTCGAAAATGTGCATATTTAGAGCTGCAAACCGTGGTTATACATTGTGAATATGTAGCATCGATTCACCAAATTGTCCGGAGATATTTTGGACACTCACCTATTCTGACCAAATAACTCATAATAAACTTTACTAAAAAATACATGTTGTACAGCAAATGATAGATACACTAGTTCTTAATGCAATCGCCGTGTTAGAATTCTAAAAATAACTTTAGTACGACATACAGCTTACGTTATAGCGAGACAGCGCCCAAATATAGCGAGACGGCACTATAGCGAGACGGCGCAAAATAATAGTAAACATTTTCGACAGAAATACGAAATAACATCATAAATGGGTCCTACTTTTGGTGATCTTCCATCAGAATCTTGTACAAGGGGTCCTTTGTCCAGAATAATCATTGTTTGGATTTAGAATGTCCTCTTCGTCTGTTGAATTAGCAACCAAAACTAGCCAAGTGGCGCGAAGCTGTCCATCGTCACCAAACGCAGAGAACGGAACACGCCAAAACTCCCGAAAAAATTTCAATAATCTGATAAAACTATATTGAAAAAACATACTTTACGATGATATTATCACATTTATCAAATAAAATCAAAGCCGGAGATATTAGCCGTCTATAACGAAAGCTTTTCAGAAGCCAATGCCGATGTCCTTCCCGCGTCTTCCTGAAAAAAGGAAATTGGGGTCATGTCATTCCAAGACCTCTCTTTTGACCATAGATATAATAAGACTCCCCATTTCACCTCTCACTGCCTATTGACATCTAGTGGAAGGCGTATGAAGTGCATGTATAGTCATAAATTTCAAGCAAATTGATAGGGAGGCCCTGGAACAGAGCCTCGATTTCAGATTTTTCACTTTCTCACAGGAAGTTTGCTGCAAAATGAGTTCTGTTTTACTCACAGATATAATTCAAACGGTTTTAGAAACTTGAGAGTGTTTTCTATCCAATAGTAATAATAATATGCATATTGTACAAGCAAGAATAGAGTACGAGGCCATTTAAATTGGGCACGATTTTTCCCCAAAGTGAAAATAGCGCCCTCTATCCTCAACAGGATAAACTGGATTACTGTCACGTTCACTGTCTTCAAACTCCCTGTCATATATGAGCCAAGGCGCAGCGTGCTTGTAATTCCACATCTTTAATAAAGTGAAACCGTCACAAAAAAACAGGTAAACAGAAACCGAACGTGACGCAACCGTGGCGCACACAAACACACACAGAAAATAATGGATTATCACTACAGGCTCCGGGCCATGGATCATCACTGGAGGCTTCGTGCCATGGATCATCACTACAGGCTCCGGGCCATGGATCATCACTGGAGGCTTCGTGCCATGGATCATCACTACAGGCTCCGGGCCATGGATCATCACTGGAGGCTTCATGCCATGGATCATCACTACAGGCTCCGGGCCATGGATCATCACTGGAGGCTTCGTGCCATGGATCATCACTACAGGCTCCGGGCCATGGATCATCACTGGAGGCTTCGTGCCATGGATCATCACTGGAGGTTTCGTGCCATGGATCATCACTACAGGCTCCGGGCCGTGGATCATCACCGGAGGCTTCGTGCCATGGTTCATCACTAGAGACTTCGTACGTGGAGCCGGAACAGGTCTCTCCGGACTGAGGAGACGTACTGGAAGCCTGATGCGTGGAGCTGCCACAGGGCTTACCAGGCTGGGGAGACATACTGGAGGCCTGGTACGTGGAACCGGAACAGGTCTCACCGGACTGGGGAGGTGCACTGGAGGTCTCGAGCGTAGAGCTGGCACAACCCGTCCTGGCTGGATGCCCACTTCCGTCCGGCAAATGCGGGGCGCTGGCACAGAGCGCACCGGCCTGTGAATGCTCACTGGAGACAGTGCACATTACCGCATAACACGGTGCCTGACCGGTTACACGCTCCCCACGGTAAGCACGGGGAGTTGGCTCAGGTCTAAACCCTGACTCCGCCAATCTCCCCGTGTCCCCCCCCCCCCCCCCAAACATTTTTGGGGAGCTGCCTCTTGTGCTTCTGTCGTTGCCATGACTCCTGGTCTCGTCGCCGTTCCTCCCTCGCAGCTTCCGCCTGTTTCCTCCCATGTCCATGATGTCTTCCAAGTTGGCGCACGCTGCTTGGTCTTTTTGTGGTGGGTAATTCTGTCACGTTCACTGTCTTTAAACTCCCTGTCATAGATGAGCCTAGGCGCAGCGTGCTTGTAATTCCACATCTTTAATAAAGTGAAACCGTCACAAAAAAACAGGTAAACAGAAACCGAACATGACGCAACCATGGCGCACACAAACACACACAGAAAATAATAATTACCCACAAACACAGGTGGGAAAAGGCTACCTAAGATTGGGAACCATACCCGGCCCAAAACAAAGAAATAGAAAACATAGAATGCCCACCCAAATCACACCCTGACCTAACCAAATAGAGAAATAAAAAGTCTCTTTAAGGTCAGGGCGTGACAATAACAGCTAACATTTGTTCTGTTATATATATACAGTGGGGAGAACAAGTATTTGATACACTGCCGATTTTGCCGATTTTCCTACTTACAAAGCATGTAGAGGTCTGTAATTTTTATCATAGGTACACTTCAACTGTGAGAGACGGAATCTAAAACAAAAATCCCAAAAATCACATTGTATGATTTTTAAGTAATTAATTAGCATTTTATTGCATGACATAAGTATTTGATACATCAGAAAAGCAGAACTTAATATTTGGTACAGAATCCTTTGTTTGCAATTACAGAGATCATACGTTTCCTGTAGTTCTTGACCAGGTTTGCACACACTGCAGCAGGGATTTTGGCCCACTCCTCCATACAGACCTTCTCCAGATCCTTCAGGTTTCGGGGCTGTCGCTGGGCAATACGGACTTTCAGCTCCCTCCAAAGATTTTCTATTGGGTTCAGGTCTGGAGACTGGCTAGGCCACTCCAGGACCTTGAGATACTTCTTACGGAGCCACTCCTTAGTTGCCCTGGCTGTGTGTTTCGGGTCGTTGTCATGCTGGAAGACCCAGCCACGACCCATCATCAATGCTCTTACTGAGGGAAGGAGGTTGTTGGCTAAGATCTCGCAATACATGGCCCCATCCATCCTCCCCTCAATACGGTGCAGTCGTCCTGTCCCCTTTGCAGAAAAGCATCCCCAAAGAATGATGTTTCCACCTCCATGCTTCACGGTTGGGATGGTGTTCTTGGGGTTGTACTCATCCTTCTTCTTCCTCCAAACACGGCGAGTGGAGTTTAGACCAAAAAGCTCTATTTTTGAATCATCAGACCACATGACCTTCTCCCATTCCTCCTCTGGATCATCCAGATGGTCATTGGCAAACTTCAGACGGGCCTGGACATGCGCCTGCTTGAGCAGGGGGACCTTGTGTGCGCTGCAGGATTTTAATCCATGACGGCGTAGTGTGTTACTAATGGTTTTCTTTGAGACTGTGGTCCCAGCTCTCTTCAGGTCATTGACCAGGTCCTGCCGTGTAGTTCTGGGCTGATCTCTCACCTTCCTCATGATCATTGATGCCCCACGAGGTGAGATCTTGCATGGAGCCCCAGACCGAGGGTGATTGACCATCATCTTGAACTTCTTCTATTTTCTTCTATTTTCTAATAATTGCGCCAACAGTTGTTGCCTTCTCACCAAGCTGCTTGCCTATTGTCCTGTAGCCCATCCCAGCCTTGTGCAGGTCTACAATTTTATCCCTGATGTCCTTACACAGCTCTCTGGTCTTGGCCATTGTGGAGAGGTTGGAGTCTGTTTGATTGAGTGTGTGGACAGGTGTCTTTTATACAGGTAACGAGTTCAAACAGGTGCAGTTAATACAGGTAATGAGTGGAGAACAGGAGGGCTTCTTAAAGAAAAACTAACAGGTCTGTGAGAGCCGGAATTCTTACTGGTTGGTAGGTGATCAAATACTTATGTCATGCAATAAAATGCAAATGAATTACTTAAAAATCATACAATGTGATTTTCTGGATTTTTGTTTTAGATTCCGTCTCTCACAGTTGAAGTGTACCTATGATAAAAATTACAGACCTCTACATGCTTTGTAAGTAGGAAAACCTGCAAAATCGGCAGTGTATCAAATACTTGTTCTCCCCACTGTATATATACTGTATATGGGAGTTTATCAACCTTGGATTTGTTTTTAAATAATGTTTGGGTCTGTGTAATCTGAGGGAAATATGTGTCTGTAATATGGTTATACATTTGTCAGGAGGTTAGGAAGTGCAGCTCAGTTTCCACCTCATTTTGTGGGCAATGTCTCTCTCTCTCGCTCTCTCCCTCTTTCCTTCTCTCTCTCTCTTCCCCCCCAGCCCCTCTCTCTCTTTCTCTTTCCCCCTCCCTCTCTCTTTCTCTCTCTCTCTTTCTGCTCCAGCCTGCCATTTCCCCCTCCCTCTCTCTTTCTCTCTCTCTCTGCCTGCTCCAGCCTGCCATTTCCCCCTCCCTCTCTCTCTCTCTCTCTCTCTGCCTGCTCCAGCCTGCCATTTCCCCCTCCCTCTCTCTC